>NC_056735.1:1985894229-1985909229 GCF_019279795.1 Protopterus annectens
GTGTGTGTGTGTGTGTGTGTATGTGAGTGTGTGTGTGTGTGTGTGTGAGTGTGTGTGTGTGTGTATATGAGTGTGTGTGTGTGTGTGTGTGTGTGTGTGTGTGTGTGTGTGTGTGTGTGTGTGTGTGTGTGTGTGTGTGTGTGTGTGTGTGTGTGTGTGTGTGTGTGTGTGTGTGTGTGTGTGTGTGTGTGTGTGTGTGTGTGCATCTGTGTGTGTGTGTGTGTGTGTGTGTGTGTGTGTGTGTGTGTGTGTGTGTGTGTGTGTGTGTGTCTGTGTGTGTGTGTGCGTGTGTGTGTGTGTGTGTGTGTGTGTGTGTGTGTGTGTGTGTGTGTGTGTGTGTGTGTGTGTGTGTGTGTGTGTGTGTGTGTGTGTGTGTGAGTGTGTGTGTGTGTGTGTGTGTGTGTGTGAGTGTGTGTGTGTGTGTATGTGTGTAAAACCTATATTTGATTATTTTCATTCTAAAAGTGTTATGAACCAAATGGTGATGAGAGAGCATGTTTAGTTTAATGATTCATATTGACTCTACTTATATGAAATGTTATCATGATTGTGCTACAGTATATTGGTGCACATGCATTTAGACTTGTCCATTATTTTGGCAGTAAATTTGTTTTTATGTTTTTTTGTGTTCTTATACAATGAATTATTCCATGTGTACTTTATAAATGACTTGCCTAACAGTGGTGAATATGATAAAAAAATAATGAATATACAAACAAGAAATGAACAAATAAATAAATAAATATAATTTATGTTATGATGTAATTCACTATCCTGGTGCTTCTATACCGGCTAAGAAATCACACTGAATTAGAATGTTCATTAAGTGAAAAGTCTTCATCATACAAACAAATATGATCTTCATTTAAACTTTCATTGTAAAATGTTTCCTAGAATTATCAGAACATGGTTGTAGTTTCCCAATTTAGATCATGAAAGATGTTTTTTTTTTCAAACTAGTATGAACATCACTAGTTCCATTCCCTTTAATCCCTTCTAACGTAAAAATAAAATTCTGTTCTAGCTCACAAATTCCATTAGCCAGAATACCTGGCCATGTTGTTTATTGATATTCATGTTTTATTTATTATTACACAAGGTAGGTTATGATATTATGCCTTTGTAACATTCATCTTCCAGGTCTGCTCCATCTCCCAGTAGGTCAAGAAAACCTCCTACCAGTGCATGAACTTGTGCAAAAACTTCCTGCACAATTACTTTATCATTGGCTATTTGTGCTTTACTCTCAGTTCTTAGTTTTGATATAGCCTTAGTTTCATTTCTTATACTGGCATGTGTTTATAAATGTTAACGGTATTTTTACCCACTACTAAAACAAACTGATGTTCAGATTTATTTTTTTGTGAATTTTTAGTATGCATTTTAATTATATACATTGTCTAATTGTATCAGTTCAAATGTCATGTTTTCCATTTTATAGTTTATTCATATATTGTAATTATTGTATTATTTGCCTGACTGTTGTACATTTTTTATATGTATTCACAAAATTACCAAATTCAATTCTCTGAATGTACTCAAGGAACAGTTTAATTTTGTATGATTACTTCAAATGGCATTCTCCATGATGATGATGATGTTTTTATAATTTATCCCAATGCTTTTTAGAATATCTGGGTAACACTTCAAACAGCTACTTTTAAGTTATTTGCAATGAAACACAATCCAACGTCAGAAAAAAAAATGTCTCAGTGAATTATTATACCCCTTTCTAGCATTCATTTTGACTCAAAAAACATATCATTGACTGTTTGTCATTCTACTTAACTCAACCACTAGAGGTGCATTCTTTATTTCAAAATTTGTATTACTTTGTTTAATCTATAAACATTGCATTTCTACCTTGCAGCAGTATGTTTCATATTTTTATATTGACAATGCAGTTAAAGTCCCTTCCCATATCACAGAGGAAGTAAGTCTAAGGAAGTGTAGTGATTCCACTGTTTCTATTCATTTCTGTTATTACTGACTCCATTATAAATATTCAAAATAATAAATGTATCTGTTATCTGTAAATGACAAGAGTCCCAAATGAAGTTTACATTTAAAGAATTTACACTTAAGCCATTCTAAAATGTGTGTGTGTGTGTGTGCGCGCTTTTGTGTGTGTACATGAATCTATGCCTACATCTGTCTCTCTGGGTAGAGATGTACTAACAAACAAACTGTGTCTTTCATTATTGCAACAGTTATTCGATATAATAAGCAGCTGCTTCAACGAAGTAAAAAAAAAAATAATGAAAAACAAGAATCAACTTGTCAGTACAATTACCAATCCTCCAGTGCTGGTTTGATGGATGGAGGTAATTAAGTAACAGAAGTGTGAGGGTGAAGTTCCCCCAGTGTAGGGTAAAGGGCAGTTAAGCAAGTTTTTTTGTTATTTTTGATTACCATTAAAAAAGAAAGAAATAATGCAGGACTGGAGCTGTCATTTAGAGTGATATCACAAACAAGACAAAGAAAAAAAGTGATTTTGAAGGGGGCAATCCTGTACCTATACCTCTAATGGGGATGTGCGCTCTGTACACCCCTGCTATTTGTGTCTACTAACCCAACATTGTTGTACCTCATGGAGAAGAGAAATCATTCTTTAAATGAAAAGTCCTGACTTACACACCAGAGATTGTTTATTAGAGTATCAACTATTAACGTTCATTTTAAGCCTCATACCTTTACCTTGATCCATTCAAATAAACTCTGAGAAATAAGTTCACCTATACATTTTGCCATATGAAAACGACAAACCATTGTGTGGCTTGCAACCTTTGTAGGCTTCTTAGTTTCAAGATCCAAGCTTGTGAGCAAGTATCATTTAAGCCAGGTTGGCAATAGGCATTTAGTCTTATTTGCCACAATAGTTCCTGCAATTCTAATTTTAAGGAAAGGGGTCCACCCCCAAGGTCTTGTTCTACTTGATCAATTATTCTAAACACAAAACTATGATTGGGATGTTTATGCACATGCTTGGCCAGGGCGTTCTCCATCTTCTGTTTTTTGATACTATATATGTGCTCATAAACCCTTTCCTTCACCTTTCGGTCGGTTTTACCGACATAAAAACGGGGACATAATTTACAGGTAGCTAAATAGACCACACTTTTAGAACAACAATTATATCTTTTATTACAAAAGTACCTTCTGCCTCTTATACAAAATGTTGTCCCAACTTCCATAGATGTGAAAACTGCCCTCACTGTAGATATATGGAAGTTGGGGCAACATTTAGTATAAGAGGCAGAAGGTACTTTTGCAATAAAGCAAATAGAAATTAAACAAAAAAAAAAAGCGCTTACTTGTGGATTTATATTTAATTGTTTTAAATCATACTTCAGTGTTCAAATAAAGTACGTGTTTTTCCAGCTTGGTGGTTCTTCGCTTGCCATTCGTATTCTCAATTTGTTTTGTTTCTGTTTTTGGCATATTCCAATTGCAAGTAATAATCTCTTTATTCTTTAGTGCAGCATAACTCAACTCAATCAACTACCATAGCCCTATTGTAGTTCTTATCTTCATTGTCGGCACTGACTCTGGAAGTAATGAATTCAGTGCCCAAGAGGGGCTTATACTTGTTTCCCCATCCTGCAATTACTTCTTGTGCAATGTTGGTCATAAGGTCCCTTGGATAACCCGTCAGTGAATAAACCTGATATAAACTCAATCTCCTTTATTAAATCTTCTTGGTGGGAGGTCATTCGGCCTGCACAAATACATTGCCCTTTCACCACACTTTTTTCTGGCTTATAGGATGAGCACTGGTGAAGGGCAGATATGAATTACTAAAAGTAGGTTTTTTGTAAACCTTTGATCTAAATTTTCCATAAAAAATTTCTATATTTGTGTCTAACGAATTTGTCACATTCTTAAAATAATTGCATGTAAATTTCAAGAAGTTGGTGGCATTGTTCAAAAGGGCAATACATTCACTAATCTTACCCTCTATCTATTTGTAATGGATGAAAGTATTCAGTTTTATGTTGTTATTTTGTGGTTTTGAATGAAGTACATGCTTTAAACAGAGGAGACATTTGATTTTATTGTAACACTGCAGAGTGGCTGTCGTTCTTAGCATCCTAGCTGGAGTTTTTGAGTTGATTACCAGTCTGTAGCTGTTGTGTTGAAAAATTATCATGCCCTGCTACCAGTATCACAGCCATCTACAAATCAAGCTACAAATTACCCAGGACAAAGGTCAGGAATTTTGTCTGTTTCTATAATGTAAATTGATAGTATGTCACAAACTGAGTATAAGTAACCTTGTTTTTAGCTTTACAATATAATGTGTATGGTACATAATAATAATCTGAACTGTGTTTTGTGAATAATTCAGTGTCCTGGGGTTCTAATCGAGACATGACCTTGTTTGTGTGAACATCACATTTTCACTTGGAAACACAACCACGTTGTGGAAATACCAAATTACACGTTAACTACTTTTTTCATAATGTTTCTTTTATTTCAGTACCCCCTTTCTTTTCTCTTTATGTCTGTCTCATTTGAATGCCATTTGACATAGCTCAGTCTAGATTGGTAGTGGTCCCAAGCAGTGAGAAAAGTGAAACATTTAGTTTAGCTTGCCTTATATAGCTGAAACAAGCCCGGTGGTGTTGTGCGGCTGTGAGCACTCTGGATTGTACTTAGTGAAGAAAATACACCTGTTAGGTACCTTTTTCATGGCACAAAGTGTAAGTGTAGTGATCTTAGAGAAACAAGACAGGTGATGCTGACATCTAATACACTGAAGAGATAATTTTGAAAATGGGGGTTCTGAATAGTAGATATTTATGAACATTTTGTGATATTATTTTGTTTAAAAAATCAACTATTTCCAGCACTGCTAGCAACCTGTGAGCTGTTATTTATTCTTTTTACCATTATTTGGCAATACCTACACTGCTGATAATGTGTGCCAGAAATTAAAGTTCTAATCTGTCAAGGAGATGTGAGAAGGATGAATGTGTTACTGTAATGCACATCTTTCTCTGGTCATTGATATGTGTATCCTATGCTTGAATTAAGTTTTCTGTTCAGCTTTTTTTGTCAGGTTTTTGTTATTGTTTTGTTTCTAATGCTTTTTGCATTTGTTCTCCACTCAGTAGTGCATAAGCATGGTTTACTGCCTAAGGGAAAAAGTGAAGAATTTTATTTAGGCTGTCTTGTGTATCTCAAACAAGCCTGGCAGTGTTGCACAGTTGTTAGCACTCAGTGAAGAAAATACACCTGTCAGGTAACTTTCTCTGTGGCACAAGGTTTAACTGAATTAAAGTGAGAGAAATAAGGCACATAATGCATTGCTTGGATCCTGATTAGATGGTCACATTACAATATTCACAATATGTAATTTATTTATTTATTTTCACTTTAATTTGCATTTGCTCTCTGATCAGCAGTGTGCAAACATGGTTCACCATCTAAGGTACGGCAAACGCTAGTTTAGATATAGCACACAGGTGATAGAATCCCATTTCTCACAACATTTTTAAAAATAAAGACAAGTGATAATGTTAAACATGTTTATTACAAGCAACGTATCAGTAATGCTTGCATGAGTAAACTGTTCTATTTAGCATATATCATTAGTGCTTCTCAAATAACCTCAGTGTAATCTGTGCCCAATTTCTTAAACATGACAGTAATGATATTCAATTTAAAATTCACTTACATATGTATGATGGGCACAATCATTTTGTTATAATCATCATGACTCATCATATATCCTATGTGTTTAGAACAATTTTGTATTATGAAATGTGTATGTAACATACCCCAACCTGTATTACTCAGTTCATTTTAATATGCAGTACTTAAATCCACTGTGCTATGGAAAAACAGAGTAAAGTTTGACTAAAGGCACTACTGTGAAATAACTAATGTAACAATTCTTAGGCTACTGTATGCAATAAAGTATGGTGGTATGTTACACCAATTACCCTGTTTGTAAACTGGTGTTTTTTGCATAGTGTGATGGGTTCAACTGTAGCTGTAGATTAAGCTATTAAATCATGACATTTCATATTCCTATCATATATTTAACTACAAATGTCTGTATTTCTGTCCATATACAACATTTCAGTAACATTTGAATAATGTAGCAATACATTATTAGCTAAAACACTGCAGCCCCAACATTGAGTCTTACTAAGCCAGACTTATCCTGCTTATGTCTTCATGTTTGTCACACTGTCCTATCCCCCTTATTTCTCCCTATTACAAGCACTGTATTATACAAAGAATGACAGATTAATGATGATTTATTAAGTAACAGTAAAACACCATACAGATGTTCTTACATGCTCCACAAAACGTATTATTGCTATTCCTCTTTGCATCTGTCTGTCTGTCTGCCTGCCTGTCTTTCTCTGTCTATTTAACCTTTCTGCTTCAATAAGTTGTCACTGTGTTCAGTTGTGTTAGTTGTATGTGGTGATATAGTAATTTCTTTGCTGTGTGATGAAATAATGCTCACATGGATAGATAGTATTTTGACTAATTTCAAGGGTTCTTATCCAGCCATTATTGAAGTGTTACTGACTGTGTTTGGTAACACTATTTTATGTGTACCCATTGACTACATATTATGAGCCAACATTATCCTTCTGTCACAAACTACTTTGGCCCTGCCTCCATCTCACACTGTCAGTGTATCTTCTCCCTTCTGTCTCATTATTCTTCCTCTTCTGCATTTGTGCAATGTCTGGCACACACCACCAAATGCAACTAAAGCTAAATGGAAGTACAAAGGTTATGGCAATAGCTTGTGATTTTATTGTCTTCAGCCACATTACTTTGCTGGGCTTCATGCTGACATGCTTATTCAGTTTAATTAACTTTCTTTTCCATAGGTTCATAGTTGTGTACTAGGCTAATGGCCCTGGAGCCTTTACAAGCCTAGCCCATAGAATTACCCTGGCATTGTGTCACCCAACCTTAGTTCCCAGTGCCTCTGTTGGGTAGAGCCACTGGAGTGATCCCTGGAGTGAATTTGATATTTCCCATCCACTCATCAAGATTTCTGTTGAAGAGGGCCATTGAGGTGCTCTGTTTGACATGTATGGAAGTCTATTCCATAGCATGGGCAATCTTTGGGTTATGAATCTGTCCCTCCAACATGTTCTGTTGATTGTGGTAATGAGGTTAAGGTCTCTGGAGCATGTGGTGTGGAGGGACTGGGATTTTTTTAGATGCAGCATTTCTAACAGAGCTGGGTCAGACATGGCTTTGTAAGTCAAGCAGAGATCATCTCTAAGTAGGCGATATGAGGCAGAGAATAGATGGCGTTTTTTGAGTCTATCCATATAGGACAAGTGTTTAAGGCCTAGGATCCTCTTTGTGAGGTACTTTTGTGACCTCTCCAGTTGTTGCAGGTGTCTAGTGAGGTACATGCCGAATGGGACATTGTACTCGATGATTGGCTTAATGAGGGAAGAGTAGAGGGAGACAATGACCTCTTTCTTCCTGGATGCAAAACTCTTAAAAATGAGATGTGCCACACAGAAGGAACTTCTGACCACAGTGGCAATGTGGTGGTCAAAAGAGAGGTTGCTGTCAACCTGTGTTCCCAGATCTGTTATAATGCCTTCTGTGTTCAGTGGACTGCCATTGATGTGGTAATTCATGGGAACTGGGTTTTTCCAAAGGGGATAAAGACATATATTTTGGCATTGAGTTTAAGCCATGGTTCTGACACCAGTCATTGGTCTCAGTGAGGCCTTTCTGTAGGATGTCAACATAACTTGGGGAGTTAATAATGGCTCCCAACTTGCAATCGTCTGCGAACTTTGTCAGCTAGAGTCCCTTCATGTTGGCCTGGACTTCTGACAAGTAGATACCAAACAGGAGAGGACCCGGGACCAATCCCTGCGGGACTCCACTCGTGACTGGTCAGCAGTCTGATTTGGCACACTGTGGGTTCCATCTGTGAGCCAGTTTGCAACCCACCTAGTAATATAGGTGTTGATGCCTAGCTTAGTGAGTTTTTCTATGATTCCTGAGCAGGGAATGGTATCAAAGGCCTTGGCCAGATTAAGGTAGGCTGTATGAACCACCTTGCCTTCATCCACAGCTCTGATGACTGACTCAAAGAAGTCGACCAAGTTGAGCAGACATGATCTACCCTTCACAAAACCAAACTGGGTGGGATCCAGAGTTTGAAGATTCCCTATATCCCTATTTATTAGGTCCATGATGATGCGTTCCATAGCTTTGAATATCAGACTTGTCAGGCTAATGGGGCGATAGTTCCCAGAGTCTGTAGTTGCTCCTCCTTTGTGGAGAGGGATGACTGTAGCAGTGTGCTATTCGGTAGGGACAAAGCTTGAGGTGAGGCTGTGACTGAACAGGGCACACAGGTGAGGTGTCAGTTCACTCTGTAGTTCATGTAGAACACAGCCAGGGATATTGTCAGGTCCCATAGAAGCTGTATTCTTGGCCTTGGACAGTGCTGCTTTAACCTGTGCAGCAGTAATACTGGGTGCCTGGCAATCTACTGGTATTGTGATTGGTCCTTTGGGGGAGAGAGGGGTAAAGTTGGCACTGAATCTGTTGGCCAGTCTATTGGCAATATCTGTTGGCTTGGTATAGGCGGTACCATTGTGCAGTAGCTCAGAGAAAATCTGGTTATTGCCGTGTAGAATCTTTTACATAGCTATAGAAGGCCTTGTGGTTGTCTTTGCTATCTGCTGCAATTCTATTTTCATAGCTAGCTTTACAGGATTTGATGAGGGATCTCAACTTTTGTTGAGGCTGATAAGGGAGTTTTTCCAGTCTTGGAACTTCACCTTATTCAACATCAGGTTCCTCTTTCTGTTGTAGAGTTTGTTTATGGCAGGGGACCACCAGATTGGCTTCCTTTTTTTTGTAGGAGAGTGTCTTGGTTCTATTGGATATGGCAAGATCCATGCTTTTGTGTACATGTTCGTACAGTGCATTGGTGTATGATTCAGCGGTCATGCAACTATTCTCCATTTGCATGGGTGCCGTGAAGTTAGCAACCTCAGTTTTTAGGAGCCCAGAGTTAGATTTGGAGAAGTTTTTCATGGTGGTTACCTTTGTGGGGGTGGGAGGGATGTGGATTTCCAAGGTGATTAGTTTGTGGTCAGATCTAACCAGGGAGGCACTGACTATTTGTGTAGAGCAACAGTCACCCATGTTAGTAATGACCAGGTCAAGGATGTTGCTACCTCTAGTTGGGGTAAGAACAAGTTGGCCCAGGGCATTGGAATTAATGAATTCCAGAAAACGTTGGGCAAGTGTATTGGTACATGAGTAGTTTTCTCAGTTAATGGAGGGGCAGTTAAAGTCACCCATTATGAGAGTGTTAGGTTGGACCCTAATATTCTCCAGGGTGCTTACAAATGTGGAGTGTCAGTCTTGGGACATGGTTGGGGACCTATAACAGGCTACGGCCTGAATTGCTGTCTTACCCAGTGTTAGCTGCACCTGAAGTATTTCTGATGCGTTATGTTGGGCTACCAGCCTGGAGGTGTGTGCATCCTTTATGAATATGGAAACACTACCACCTTTGGAGCTTTGGTCCAAATTCTGGCTCTGAAAGGTGTGAAATGAGTTATAGTCTGGTAGTGTGGGGTGCTTTCTGCTGCCTTGAACCAGGTCTCTGTTACAGCACACATGTCGATGTTCTCCATTTTAAGGAATGTTTCGAGCTAGTGCATTTTGAGATTTAGACTTCTTGAGCAGCATGACCCTCAGATTGCATTTATTTGTTGCTGTTATGATGATAATTTGGTCTTTGGAACACCACCGAAAAAGGCACTATAGGGGTGGCAAGAGCCTTGGCCAGTGTCCGGAAGCCCAGGGGTAAGAAATGCAGGCCATCTCTGGTAAAGCATTGGGGTCTGTCAGTCATGTCATCCCATGCATAAAGATACTGGATCCCCTTAGAATGACACAAGAAACCTAGCCAATCCCGAAGTTGAAGAGTTGGATGTACAGATTATAGTGGTCACTAGGGTAATGAAGATGAATACATACATACATTCACTTTTGCTGAAATCTGCCATTAGATGTTAACTATTAGAAGTATGACTTCCTATGTGGTATGCTTTGAGAATAAACAGATATGAATGTTTTTCTTACAGTACTCTAAAGGCTTGAATCCAGATGGATGAAAAACTATTTCAGAATGTTTTGTCTATGTTTCTTGGCTATAAATGTTGGCTACACCTTTCCTTAACATATCATCCTACTGCTATACAAATGTGCCTGCTCCCTGTTGTGAAGCACATGTTGTACTGATCATTGTGCGAAATTCTGCACAGAGCAAAATAAAGTACTGTTAATTTCCGTTCTAAGTTCAACACTTCAATATATTATTATGCATTTGGCAGCAGCAGTGCAGTTCAGTCAGGCAGTGCTGTGCTCAAAGAGTAACATAAAAAATACAATAAAATAATTATTGTTTTAGGTTGCACAATGTTCATATGTGTCTATTAATTTTGTCAATGTCTTATCTTGATTTCAGACTTATGCTGACTCAGTTAATTCATTTGTTTAAAGTAATATGTTTTCTCTACTGTGTTTACACTTGCACTATGTTACCATCTTGGTTCATTTATTCTCACAGGATCTATCACTCTTATTCTGCAGAGCAATGTCCTATGTACAATTTGCATGCTTGTCTGGCCAATGCACTTAGTGCAAGTATGAGACAATACAAGGGTGCAATCATCCCAACATGAAGTTGCAGGAAAGTCTGACTGATAATCCACTGGTTTACAACAGCAAATTTCTATAGCTTCCCATAACTTCAAACATGCCAATGTCCCTCACTGTAATGCAATGTACATGAAGGGCAGTAGCTAAATGTTAGTAGAGAAGTACTGTATGTATTTACATGGGACAATCATAGAAATGTTACATTGTCCTGTGCACATACATGGATTTGTTGCACAATCTGTGATGTATAGTACCATCTGTGACAAACAGAGATACAGAAGAGTGATATTACATCATTAAAGTAAATCTTCTCCTTTGGCACTTGTGAGTAATACAAGGGTCTCTACATTATGTAACAAGATACTCGGGAGGTTTAGTGCTCAGTATGGGTAATAGCTTCTGTATATGTGTGTGTTTCTTTGTATGTGTCTGTGTGAGTGTGTGTAATGCTTGGTGCTATATCCACTTTCCCTGAGAAAAATGTATTTAACTCTTCACACAGCTCCCTACCCACATTTTCACTGAAACATCTTCTCTGTAACCCACTGATGAAGCCATCCTGTCATAAGTGCACTCTCTCCCCTTAAGGGCCAGACTTCTGCTGTTGTGTTTCTGACTAATATGGTGCTGTCTACATTGTGTAACTAGAAGGTAGGAGGCAAAACGCACAGCATGAGAAACTTGTCTGTGTCTGAGTATGTGTAATGCTTGTTACTGTACCCACTTCCACAAAGCAGAATACATTTAACTCTGCACACAACTCCCTTATTCCACTTTTTACAGAAACATCCTCTCTGAAACACATTGACAAAAGTGCAGTCTCTCCCCATGAGTCAGACTTTTTCTGTGACACTTGCAATTAATACAGTGCTCTTTAGACTGTGTATCTAGAGATGTAAAAGGTTCAATGCACAACACGAGAAATGCGTGTGTGTGTGTGTGTGTGTGTGTGTGTGTGTGTGTGTGTGTGTGTGTAAAACAGTTTTTGCTGTATCCACTTACTCTGAGGAGAATGCATTTAAATTTGGACTCAGCTTTCTTATCCCACTTTTTACAGAAACATCTTCTCTGAAACTCATGGATGAGGTCATCTGGACAAAAGTGCCCTCTCTGCCTTTAAGAGTCATACATCTCCCGTGGCACATGTGGGAATATAGTGGACTGATTATCTTGTGTAACTAGATAGGTAGGAGGTTTAAGGTTCAATGTGGGGAACGTGTGTGTGTGTGTGTGTGTGTGTGTGTGTGTGTGTGTGTGTGTGTGTGTGTGTGTGTGTGTGTGTGTGTGAGTGTGTGTGTGTGTGTGTGTGTGTGTGTGTGTGTGTGTGTGTGTGTGTGTGTGTGTGTGTGTGTGTGTGTGTGTGTTAGCAGGGTATTTACAGATGGTTGAGGATGTCCTCTAATACAGTTGTGCTCAAACAACTTTTATTTTGGAGAAATGTTTTAAACTGCTAGATGATTCTATCATCTCACTCAACTTCATAGCCCAAACTTCTTATAAAACCCACTCATGAGACCATTCATTTAAAGTGAACTGTCCACTTTAAATGTCAGACTTCTGTTGCACTTGCATTTCCTACACTATTCTCTAAATGTATAAATAAGTAGGAGGCTTGAATACAACAGTGTTTAACATCTACAAGTGTGCTTGTGTTTGCCTGTAAATTAATTCAGGACTGGTTTACACACTTTAGCAGGAGCAACCCCAGATGGCTGTATACCTCATTTTACCAGACACATCTCCTTGGCTATACACTGCTGATGTCACCCCTTCATAGATGCTATATGCCTGAGTTGTACTCAGTCTTCTACTGTGTTGCAGGGTGTTGATAATGTGCTGGATAGATGATATAACTAGATAGGTAGGTGGTTTGAGTCCACCTGTGCTTAAATAGTGTGACTGCAATTACTGTCATATACCACTGGGCAACCCACAACCACATTTACGTACACTTGTACTTTTGAGATGGATTTGTAGTGGCACCGTGTTACACTAGCAAATCCTAGCATCCCCAGGGGAAAATGACTTTTTGTCCACACAGTGATCACATAATGCTACCATAACTGTAGTATCTCATGACTGGAGTGTGAATTATCCTGTGTTGCATGACCTTGATAGTGTGCTTTTGTACATTGTTCAACTACACATGTAGGATGCTTGAGGTCAGTTGTGAGGTTGTCTTTCACCCTCATGCAGTGTAAACTACTCTTCAAATACATATATGACGTGTGGCTATACAGTGTTATTGTGCACTTTGATCAGTTCTTAGCATAACCATCCAGCTAATAAACAGTGGTGATGTCATCCATTTAACTGTGCACTGTCACAGATGTACCTCAACATATTATTTGACACTTGCAATTCATGCACTAAGCTGTAGCTTGTGATCTTAGGTAGTTAGTTCAAATCCAGCCATTACTACATTGTGTCAGTCTTATTCTGACTGTGTGTATTGCTAACACTATGTACACATATAGATGTTGATTCCTCTTACAAATAGCTATGATAATTTCTCACATTGCAATGCCGTTATTCAGAGCAGTGATCACATGTAATTACATTTTCCTTGCTTAACATATGTCGGAAGTATTATCCTCTTGCATTAGGGAATAAGATATCATTCTGCATGTAATGCCTTGACACAACTATGATATAATTCTAGTTATGCTTTAACTGTGGCACATTCTTCCTCTACAGTATCATGTATTTACTGTTGTCAAATTCTCAAGTGTTCAACATCCACATTCAGTGCCTGTTAGCATTGCATGGCCTTATACTGTAATGTATGAATGGCATCTACTGCAGTTATAATTTGTACATTTAGTGGGAGAGGCCTCCATCATCCCATTTAACTCAGAGAGATTGTTTGCAACACATACATCTGATATAATGAGTTACCATAGGTGGAGTGTCACTGCTGTGTTAAGACTTCCACTGTGGTGCCTGCAGTTCATCCACATGTCACTAGTCAGTCAGTAGAGTCACATAGCTTGCTATTAAATTCCTGAAAGGGCAACATTATATGAAAGTACTGATGTTACATAAACACCACTGTATCTAGTTATTCTTATCCATTTTTATGTTAGACATTGATATATCATCTCAGGTTGTGATTGCATGGCAGTGAAATGGTTATCTGGGGCATGTCATGCTGTGAGTGCTCTTGTGACACATTCATTGAGTGCTGACTTGTATAACATACTTATACAGATAGACTGTGATTCAGTTCTGGGACTGTGTGTGTGTGTGTGTGTGTGTGTGTGTGTGTGTGTGTGTGTGTGTGTGTGTGTACACTACATGATGGAAACAGATTCCTTGTAAAAAAAAAAACATTGATATTGTACTGCTCACTGTTGTATGGCCTGCAAAAAATGTCGCTTCGTTACACCATTCTGACTAAATTGGATTGTTCATATCATATTCATAGCCCCTTTCTTAATGCACACATTGATTTCATTTCTATGTGATGGCCTCCATTGCTATCTGATGTGGCACATGCAGTCAATAAAGAGATCTGGAGAGAGATTATTATAATAGACAAGGGTCTTAATCTGGTAACATCTATCTGTCAGACAGTAGTTGCTTTCACACAGACAATAGTTATGACACAGTCAGACGGCCACCTTTCAGCATTTTCAGGCCTTGTCTTACAAGGTAGGGCATCCATACCCCTTATGATAGGAGGGTGCTGTAATCCCTTCAAGGATGTTCTTCATGACTTAACCAACATGCTTATTTCTGTGGCATCTATGATTGGTATGCATCTCTCTAATATCTGTCCTGGCATGTGTTCGAAAATGACATGATGCAAATGTTTATTATGTCATTCATTGCTGAGAGGCATTACCTATCTCAAAAGAATGATGCTGTGTATTGCATGTCTTCATCAGGATATTCATTTATTACTGCAATAATTTTTGTCACACTAAACAGCTTAAGGGCAGATGAAGGCTTCCATAAACATTTCTTACCTTATGGCATGTAACCAGACCATCGGAAACTGTGACTGGTCCTGTGGTACAATGCCTTCTTATGTGTTGATGTTGCTGAATTGCTGTTATGATACTGCTCCCTATAATTCCATGTGGGCAAGCCCAGTATAACGATGTCTGAGATGTTTGCAAATCAGCAATGAAAAACTTGAAATCATGACATGTTATCCGATCTGTGTTGTCATTTGTCACTTAAGAATGTTGTACTTTATTAGATTACCATTTAGCATTTACACGACTATCTAACCCTTGCTTGTCCATTAAGTTTGCAGGTGATAAACCCCTTTCCTATGGGTGCCACAGACATTTGTTTGCA
>NC_056735.1:1985914229-1986199229 GCF_019279795.1 Protopterus annectens
AAATTTCCAGATGATTGCAAATTAGGAGCTGTCATTGAATCCCTCACTGACAAAGATGTTCTCCAGGAAGAGCTGGCACAGACAGACAACTGGTATCAGAGCCTTGGACTAAAATGAAATGTCAAGAAATGCATAATAGTATCCTTTGGGAAATCATCTACCCCTGGTGACTATCATATCAACAATACACCCCTAAGAGTTGACCCAGTAGTCAGGGACTTGGGGGCACACATAACCATCATGTGTCTACAACTGTGAGGAAATCATTCTATGCTGTGCAATTTATAAACAAAGGCATGGCATCTAGCTCCAAGAAACTCATCATTCCACTGTATTCGGCATTCATCAGACCTTTGACTTTACTGACTGAAATGCCTCCTTTGGTATGTACCTAACTAGGCATATCCAACAACTGAAACATCCAGAGAGGTTTCTCACTAAAGAATACAGGGCTTAAGTAACTTGTCCTGTGTAGACAACCTCAAAGCCCTATCCTTGTATTCTGTCTCCTACAGGCTTTTGAGGGGGAGAGCTATGCCTGGCATACAAGACATTGTCAGACAGCTCAGATGGACCTCCTGCATATCTGCAGAACAAACAGCACCAGAATTACCCATTCTAAAGATTTAAACATTGCTTATGATATATGTACGACCTGCTGGAGAGCATCTCTGGAACAGGCTCCCCATCCACGTGAACAGAGTGTTTCACTCTCCCAATTCAAGTGTAACTTGAACAATTGGATGGGGAACAGGAAATTCATCCTTTGTTTGGCAACTATGTCTGTAATGGACAAAGGCAGCCTGTAAATGGTTCATCTGTTATGGCCCTGTTGGTAAATGTTTCAACTGCCAAGCTCATGTTTACACTTATCAAGGGTACCAGAACTTGTAAGAGATTTGGGATGCATGGCAAAATTTATAAAGGCCATTGTGGTCATTAGCCTAGTAAACACCTATGAACCTGTATCACAATTATACACTCTTCAGAGTGCATAGTTAGTAACTTGTAACTGGCAAGTGCATATGTGTGTGTGTGTGTGTGTGTGTGTGTGTGTGTGTGTGTGTGTGTGTGTGTGTGTGTGTGTGTGTGTGTGTATGCATGTGTGTGTGTGTGTGTGTGTTTGTGTGTGTGTGTGTGTGTGTGTGTGTGTGTGTGTGTGTGTGTGTGTGTGTGTGTGTATGTGTGTGATGCTTTGCAGGGCATGCATCTTACAGCAATGGTTATTATGGCTATTATTCATGTATTTATTCATTCATTTGATCACTATCTGCTGCTGGTTTAATTGATGTGTCTTCATGATATTCAGCTTACCTAATTTTACATTTTTTTACTGCAGTTTTTCCCTGTATTTACATTAATAACTTATAATTGGAGTGAAGATATGGGAAATATTCTATAATTTGTATAATCTTCTCAAAACATTGCATATTAACAAAGCTCTGCACATCCTACTGTGATGTTTTCACTGTAGATACCTATCAGTTCCTGCTATTTTGCAGATGGCACCTTGCTTCCTAACTCCCCTTAACTGTTAAAGAGATATAAATCTAGCTATTTGAATAATGTTAACATTAATACAGTGTGCATCAAAAAAATACTTCAATGCCAGACTGTATTTCCCTTACCCAGAAGTGTTTAGTATCATCTTTCATCTAAAACCCACTATTTTCACTGCCCCCAATATTCATATTCATCCCTTGCACAATATAAAACTCTAGCAATATTATCCTTAATAGAGGAATAGCGCTAATATCAATAACTTTTGTTTCACAAAAACATTTATTTAGAGAATGTCTTCATATCGATTTTACTGTCAAGTTATTAGCAAGAACTCAAACTCCGTTTTTTATTTATTAAAGGAAACCTTCAAAGTGGATTGGACCTCAAACGACTATTCCTCACCCATTTAATGAAGGCATCTTAACTTTCTTTTAATGTAGCCTAGGCTGATGCACACATTCCTGAGGGACAAAGATGTATAATGAGGCATCATTAGGAAAGCAATGCTATCTTAAGCTTTCTTTTTATAGCTTTACCTAGTGGTTGTGTGTGCAATGAATAACAGGGGACCAAGAATAGAACACTGACAGATGGCACATGATAAGGTGCAAGTTAGGGAGGAACTAAAACTCCAATCAACACTTTATATGTGACCCCAAAGGTAAACGGTTAGCCATTCAATCACTGTGGAAAATTGTACACATTGGCTATGCTTGTATTCCAGTAAGATCCCATAAGCCACAGTGTCAAATGCAGATGAGATGGCAAGGAAGCCCAATACCGACTACCAGTTAATTTCTATGGACCAGGGATGATATTAGTGCCTTTAACAATAACTAATTTAGTATTGTCTTGCTTACTGAAGCTAAGTAGTAAATATGAGAAATAAAATATGATTAATTGTTTGCACTGGTGTAATATTTGGATAAAACACCGAGTATGGCCCAGATTACCTTAGTTTGAATAAATAAACCAAGAAATGAACAATCCAACAATAAACTCCACACGTCCAGGAAGGCAGGAAGAAGACAAGATGAAACTGCTATAGCGTATACTATTTAATTAGCCGCTTTCGTAACAAAAACTTCATCAGAAATTATTCTGATGAAGTTTTTGTTACGAAAGCGGCTAATTAAATAGTATACGCTATAGCAGTTTCATCTTGTCTTCTTCCTGCCTTCCTGGACGTGTGGAGTTTATTTTTTAGTTTGAATAAAGGCAATGATGCTAATTAATGCAGGCAGGAAAGGACAGATGTGCCATTCCTGGGAGGATGATAGGTGAACCTCATTCTAATTACGCCAAAAGCTACATAGATCAGGTAGCATGGCCATGGGCAGAGATAGGTCATGAGGGGGTTTTGGGGGTCTGGCAGACATGAGCATAGCATTCCAGGAAAGTTATAGTAGCTCTTGTCAGTCTTGGGTGGAGGACCCCAAAAGCATGTGATGTAGGGACAAATGTGGTCCTTATGGTGACACAAGGAGGTTATTTATTATTTATTTATGTATATATATATATATTTATTTATTTATTTGCATTTGTTTCCCAGGAAAGTCCACAGGGTTGAAATGAGCCTATTTCATTGGTGGCCTGGGGAGAAAAGCTCCAGCATAAAGATGTGCATACAATCAAAAATCACAATAAAAATTTACAAAAATTTACAAAAAAGTAAAATTTGCAGGCAGAGTTAAAATAAACTATGATACAATACAGAACATTTCATTGGATAACAAACAGATGTTAAGTCATATTTGAGTGTAGGTGGAAGCTCAGTGTAACATTACTTGCAGTAAGCATAATTTAAGCATTTGAGTAAATGTACAAGAAATAGGAGTTAGGTGCACTAATAGACAGTTGTAGACTAAGATAAGTATATGCACTGCAGAGTTTATAGTAAGAAAGAAGAAGGAGACTGAGTATTAGTACGGTGTTAGTGATACATCTTAAGAGTTATTGTCATTAAGGTGGTTGTGAATGACAATTCTCTTGATATAAATATATATATTTATATATATTAGTGGTTAGAAAAGTTTGACTAGAAGGTAAAATAGATTTGAGTTTGGGAATCAAATTTTGGGAGGATGAGAAATGGA
The DNA here is from genome assembly GCF_019279795.1 of Protopterus annectens. NCBI lineage: Eukaryota > Metazoa > Chordata > Ceratodontiformes > Protopteridae > Protopterus > Protopterus annectens. The sequence continues at coordinate 1,985,917,829 of NC_056735.1, forward strand.
GCATGACCAGTGCCATAAGATGGATAAATGCTGGCATATAGACTGTTTGAAGCAGGAAGCATTGCTGGTGGTCCTAATAGATGATGGGAGTGCATTCCAGTCTTTAGCGATAGATAAAGAGTAAATCATTTGGCCAGCTGGAAGTTCATGTTTTTCTACTTGTAAGAGACATTGATTTTCAGATCTCAGAGGTCTGGTTGGTAAACAGTAAGTACAGTGGTAAGGCATAGGCAATCTGATGGTTTATAGATAATTTTGTGGGCTGTAGTTAACTGTAAATATGCAAGGTAATGTGGGAGTTCAGTCTAATTCAGTGTGTGTAGGGAGGAGTCTTTTGCATTAGTTGCAAACTTAATTTTATTGCTGCACATCTCAAATTTTGTTTTCAGAGAGGACTGAATATTAATAAGGAGAGGAGCACCATAAAGGAGGGAAGGTAGAAGAAATGTAGATGAAAGGGTTTATTTTGTAGAGTGGCGAAGAAAGTGTTTATGTCTGTAAAGGGTACCTAATTTTTGAAGAGTCTTTTTGATGTTGTGAACATGCAAATCGAAATTTAGGTTTTCATCTAAGATAATACCTAGTAGTTTTGTATGGAAGGCAAACCCTATGATAGTTTTGTTTTAAGCATATAACCAATAACAATGAATAAAAAACTTAGAATTGAAAAATAAAAAATGAACGGCAATCACATCCAGTGACCACTTTATTGAGGTTAGGCTCTTTCGTCAGTGCTATATTGACTTCATCAGAATAATAAAATGCACAGATAGCTTGACTTAAATAATGTTAACACATCACATGATTTCACTGATTAACATCCAATTATCTCTTAAAGCAACCATAATAAAAACAAGTATGAAGCAATACTTGCACTAAATTCATACAGGCCTGCTGCAACAAAAGACTCCTGTGATAACTGTTAAAATTCTTAACAGCTAACAATAATATGAAAACTTGTTAAAAGAATAAAAGATGTAAGAAGTACAAAAAAAAAAATATATATATATATATATATATATATATATATATTTGCAGTTGGTTTACCAGGATAGTCCATTGGGCCAAAAGAACCCGTTTTCAATGGAGTCCAGGGGAGAAAAGCTCCAAAAACAATTAGCAAGGTTACAATAAGGTATTTAGTTTCAATTATACAATTCCTATGGACTTGGAAATACAGTAGACTAGTGTACAAACATATGCAAATATTACAATCTTGTATCGCTGAAAACAATTTACAATATAGAAACTGAGAGGCTTTTACAACTTAGGGTGGGTTACACTGGAGTTATCTTTCATACATTCAGGATGAGTAGCTTAATACAATCAAGAGAAAGGTATATGAGCTGACACAGAACCTTTCAATATAGAAACAGAGAACCTTTTCCATCAGAGGGTATATTTACACTAAGGTACCTTTAAGTATTCAGAAAAAGCTAATACAAGCAAGAGCAAGATCTATGAGTTTAGGAGAGTAAGTAGAAATTCTCATTATGAATAGGGGAGGAGAAGTGAAAATTCTCAGTATGAGGAGATTATGTTGGGTGGGAGCAGGAGCATTCCCACTGGGAAATTAGGTGTGAGTGAAGGGAGTTTTTGAATGAGAAGTGATTTGTGATGGTACAAATGGATGGGAGTAAGGAGTTCCAGAGAAGAGCAAGACTGTAGGATAAGAGATTGTTTCCAGGGGGTCGAATTGGTTTATACAGTTCAATTAAGTTTTGGTTGTTAGATCTTAGAATTCTATCAGGGAGGTGCATTTTGAAGGTAGAGGAAAGGGATGGGCAGAGGGAGGGATTGAAGATGAGTTTGTGTGCAAGAGTTAGTTGGACGTAGGTGAGGTGATTGGGTAGTTCTAACCATTTTAGTTTGTGGAGAGCTGAACAGTGGTGTGAGGAGGACTTATGGGAAGTAGCAAACTTGACAATTTTGTTATAGCAAGAGGAGAGTTGTGTTTTGAGAGAAGATTGTAGGTTAGTTAAAAGTGGGGCTCCATAGAGGAGGGATGGGATGAGAAATGTGGTAGATAGGGTGAGTTTGGTGGAGGGTGGAAGATAACGATTCTGTGTGTAGAACATGCCGAGTTTTTGGTGGGTTTTTCTTATATTTAGTTGAAGATGGGTATTGAATTTAAGCTGACTATCAATTTGGACCCCAAGTAATTTGGCCTCAGATACCAGTTCTAATGGTGTATTGTTGTGATTAGTAATAGTAAAATTACTTGGATTGAAAAAGGTAGCTTTAGAGGGGGTGAATACCATAACTTTGGTTTTGGTGGCATTGAGTACAAGGTGATTTGTTTTCATCCATTGTTCTGTGGTTGAGAATGCATCTTGAGTAAGCTTTAGCAGTGTGGGGATGGAGGTAGCAGAGCAGATTATAGTTGAATCATCTGCATATTGGATAATTTTAGTTGAAGGGATAGAGTTATGGAAATCGTTTATGAATATATTGAAAAGCAGGGGACCCAGTATAGATCCTTGGGGAACACCGGTTGGGGTGCTGATGAAAGGGGAGGTGGCTTTTTTCCATCTCACTGCCTGATATCTATTGGATAAGTAGCTAGTGAACCAGTTCAGAGAAGAGGGTGACAAGTTAATCTTGGAGAGTTTAGTTAGTAATAAATTGTGGGAGATAGTATCAAAGTCTTTAGAGAGGTCTAGTAGGAGGGTAGAGACAATGTGTCCTGGGCTTTGTTCACAGCTTCCAGGAAGGAGAGTAGGGCGGTCATAGTACTGTGTCTTGGTCTGAAACCATGTTGTGTTGGATTTAGTAGGTTATTGTCTAAGAGGTATGGTAGGAGTTGTAGGTGAATACACTTTTCTAAAAGTTTAGAGATAGGAGATAGAATAGCGATGGGACAGAAATTAGTAATATTGTTATTGATGCCTCCTTTGTGCAATGGAACAACAAAAGCTTTTTTCCAGATTTGGGGTACCGAGCTTTCTTGAATGGAATGGTTGATTAAAATGCTGATGGGGTAGGCAATGGCTTCAGCAGCTATACTGAGAAAGTAAGAAGGAATGTTATCAGGGGCATTAGAGCATGGTTTTAGTTTCTGCAGTAGTTTTTTATGGTGGATGTGGGTATAGGTTTTAGTGAGAATGGTGGGGGGGGGATTTGAGAATGTTGATGATGGAGTGGAGATAGGGGGATGAGCAGTGGTGAGGGGTGAAAAGTTGGTAGGGGAGGATTGGGGTGTAGTGGAGGGTATGGTGGGGTTTGAAGATGAAAAGGATGAGGTTAGTGTGGAGATAGAATCAATGAAGAAGTTGTTGAATTGAGTGGCCAAGTCTATGTCAGGAATGTTAGGGTCTGGGTTTGGGTTATCTGGTTTGTTGGGATTGAGGATGGTAGACATGCATTTCCAAAATTTTTGAGGGTTTGTTTTGTTGTTATTTTGGATTATGGAGAAATAATTTTGTCTATCGGAGATGATAAGTTTTTGTACTTTGTTTCTGAGTGTTTTGTACTCGTTATGGGCTAGGGGAGTCCTATGTTTCTGATAATGACCATGCCTTATCTCTAAGGTGCATAGTTACTAGTGTGTTTTTTGTTAGCCAAGGGGCAGTTTTGTTTTTTATTCATTTTGTTTTTATGGGGGCTTGTTGCTCTAAGAGGTTTAGAAAAGTTGAGTTAAAGTGGGCGACTGTTCCAGGGGTAGAGTTTTTAGGGTGTACCAGTTGATTGCTTTTAGAGAGTTGGAAAAGGTAGTGGGGTTAAAGTTTTTTTGGCAGCGAGTAGTAATAAAATTGTGAGTAAGATGTAGGGGTGAAGTTAGTCGGTGTGTGAATGTGGGCAAGTGGTCACTAAGCAGGCAGGGTGCCACTATGTGAGAATAAAAAATGCATATAACAAACATGTATAAATACTCATTTATTTACATTATATTCCCAGCTAGCATAACTTTGGGTGTCAACCAATACTTTTTATTTTTTATTTTTTACATTTATAAGGCTAACTCAGTCTTTAATTTTATAACACAACTAGCGGGCACAGTTTCGTTCAGCCCTGGGGGTGCAGCAGCATTGCACTTTATTTGCCATTTTAGTTCCTTATATTATAAATATAAGTCCAATGGCCCTCCCCTTTGCCCAAGATCTATCTTATCAATAGTTATATAGTTAAAACTGTGCATAGGAAATTCTTTAATATATTTTGCTAAGGCATTCCTCTGTTCACCTTCTGCAACATTATATTGATGCTGGTATATTCTCTTCCTAAATTTAGTTCTAGACTTACTTTCCCAATCTTGACACTTGGCAAGATAGACTACCCCCTTGCCCTGACAATTAAATTTGTGCCTAAGCTCAGTAGTAAACCAACTCTGGACTGTTACTTTCGTCCCTTCTAAAATAAATTTGCAATGCCTGCATTGACCACATTTACTCATACGTCCTCTTTGGCTCCTCCCTAATGGCCTCTCAATGATTGTTTTAAAACAACTATCCTTCTTATATACAATGATAGGTTTTTGTCCAACTTTATTAAAACAATCAATGTCAACTCTAAACACATTCCAGTTATGTTTAATAATATCCATGATACCATGGAAATGCAAGTTGTATGGCAAAATAAATGCTATTTGAAAGTCATTGCATTCTTTCCTAGAAAGGAGGGCATTTATTCCACTCTGACAAGTATCACTACCCAACAATGGGCAAAAAATGCCCATCTTGTCTCTTTTTCCTAACTTCATTAAAGATACTGTCCATGAATGTATAAGGATATCCTCTATTCTCCAACATCACTCTTAGTTTAAGACATTTGTCATAGAATGCATTATCACAACTCACCGTACATGCCAGTCTCACAACCTTTCCCTTGACTAATGATCTCTTTTAATGCAGAGGGTGGGAGATCTCAAAATGGAAAAGGGAGTTAGAGTTTTTTTTTTCTTCCATATAGTAACATCTAAATAATGAACCCTCTCCTCCTCAATCTCCATTGTAAATTAAAAAACTGGTGCTAGGATTCAAATAATGGAAGAACTGTTCAAGCCTCTCTACCATCGGTCCAGAATATTATAATGTTGTCCAAAAAACTACCATATAATGACCAACAATTGGCATATTCAGAATTAAATACTGCTTGGTTCTCCCATTGAGCTAGTACCATATTAGCAAACACAGGTTGCTACCCCTTTTCTCTGCCAAAACAACTGATTTTCAAATACTATAAAATTATCCTCTATGACAGCTTTCATCAAAGATCTAATAGTAAGAATCTTAGCATGTTCCAGCCCTGAGTTGTCAAATAAACAGTTATAAAATAAATCCAAACCCTCAGCATGTGGAATTACTGAAAAGAGATCACAAACATCTACAGTAACAAATAGCAAATTGTCTGAGTACATGTAGTTGGAAACCCTGGACAAAAATTCTCAGGAATCCTTATACAATTGCCTATGTCTAGTTAAAAACCCTAAAACATGGACAAACAATCCTTGGGAAAAATGTTAACTCTTATTGAGACATTAAAAAATGAACTATAAATAATCAATGTGTAACATTATACTTTATTAATTGAATATTATAAATTTTTGTTACTAATTTCATGTATCTTATTATTTTTTTCCCTCCTTTGTTCAGGTCAATTGTACATAGTGTATACAAAGGTTTATAATACTTGTTTATTGATGATTGTATTGCTAAACATTATATTATTTGGAAAATAAAAAAATATTTGAAAAAAAAAATCGCTCAGTCGATCATCACATCAATCTGACTAAGGCTGTAAATTATGAAATTAAATGCTGTGTTCAAAATGACATTACACTTTGTTGTATTATCTACCATCGATTCTCTCTCACCCTCCCCCACCTCTCCTTCTTGTGGACCCTCTCATGTATTGATTCCCCTTGGGATATTCATCCCTTCCCACATGTTTCTACTGTTGTTCCCACCCCTGATTCATAAGTCATTCTGACCTCCTCAGAGGGGAGTATTCTAAACGGACATAGACCTCCCATCCTTCATTAACATCCTCCCTCTGGATATTAATTTCTTCCTGATTCTGCCTGTCAAGGTTCATTCCCTGATTGTCATTAAATCCCAAACTACGTGGTAGAGGAGGATAAGCTTTCCCAGCCTCATAATTTGGTTTGTCACATAATAATATTTTTGCTTTTGTGTTTTTCAGTTTATGTATTCTCTGGTCAATGTCTTTAAACATGGCAAAATATTCCCTGGACTTAAACTGAAACAATAAATACAATTGAATACTGTTATTCAATACATTTACAGATTCATTTAATACAGTCATTCCCCTGTCATTGTCTCTCACCAACAGTTGAAGCAACTCACAGCCTTGTCTATTAAATAATTTAAGCAACTTATGATGTAATTTTGAGCCACTTGTAAGACTGGTAGGATATTTACAGGTCCTCAAACCTTTCAGGATCTGTTGTCTCTTCAAACACTCCCAAAAATATGAGATTTCTAATTGATGTTTCTGAAACTTCAAAGTCTGGTCATATAAAGTTTTAGCTGATTGTCCACGGTGCATCTTTCACTTCCTGAACTTCCTGTGCTTCAGAACAGAATAAAAACTCCTTCCTTTCATACAGCTAATGATTTAGTGAAAAAGTCTCATCAATTCCCGCCCCATTGCCTGTTTCAGTTCCGCTTAAACTGTTATTATGGCAACCTGCTCCGATATTGTTCAAAACCCTCGTAGATTGATTACTTCCCTGGGCTGGCATTATATTAAAATCCAAACTGTCTTGAGATAAAGTATTTATTTCATGCTGGACTGCCATAAAATTACTTAATGTCTTGTAGTTTGTTTGTCTCACAGAGAGCTTTTGGGTTAAACCCTGGATCAATGCAGTTAAATTCCCAATTGATGCTCTCAGTTCCTCATATAAATCATTCATAGGAGTACTGGAAAGATTCCTGTCCATATTCCTCAGGAAATTCCTGCAAAACAACCAATAGCAATGAATAAAAAACTTAAAATTGATAAAAAATGAACGTTGACCACATCCAGTGACCAATTTATTGAGGTTAAGCGCTTTCATCAGTGGTATACTGACTTCATCAGAACAATAAAATACACAGATAGCTTGACTTAAATAATGTTAACACATCACATAATTTCACTGATCAACATCCAATTCTTTCTTAAAGTAACAATAATAAAAACAAGTATGAAGCGATACTTGCACTAAATTCATACAGACCTGCTGCAACAAAAGACTCCTGTGATAACTGTTAAAATTCTTAACAGCTAACAATAAGCATATATATTGAATTCAGACTTGATTCAGGATGCTTTTGACCTACTTACACAAGGTTTTCAGTTTGTACCCCTACGCCCCCTTAATATTGCTAAAACCTTGATTGACCTAAAACTTTTCATAAGAAGCCTAAACCTTGCACTGTACTTCAAAGGACAACCCTATGTTAACAATGGACTTACTAGAACTAGCACCTTTAACCCCCCCCCACACATCCATCTATTAAGGTCTTTGAAGAACTTGTTGAAAGAGATCTTAGAATTTTACAGTCTCAAGAAGTCCAAACTTTTTCTACTAATTTAGACCAACAAGGATCTAGACTTATCAACCATCTTAAAAAAGAGAGTGTTAGAGTCATGAAACCTGACAAGGGGGGTGGGGTGGTTTTGATGTACAATTCTGACTATGATAACTACATCTATAGTATGTTACAGGATCTTAACCAGTACGAGATAGTCTCCAGAAATGAGGTTAACATTGCTTATTCTAAAATCAATTTTATGTTAACAGACCATTTACTACAAGGGGCTATCAATGAAAAATTATTCAACTATTTACATGTCAATAAGCCAAAAATCCCGGTTATTTTTGGAATTCCCAAAATTCATAAAGGGCTTGACCCATTGAAGTTTCGACCTATTGTTTCTGGAGCTGGAGGTATTACCGAACCTCTAGGGAAATTTATTGACCATGTAACTAAACAATTTGGCACATCATTAAAGTATGTGTGTAAGGACTCATGGGATTTTCTTAAAGGAATAGATCCTTCATTTTACCAACCAGAACTTCTTTTGATCACTATTGATATAGTTGATCTATTTCCCAGCATCCCACACTCTGTCAGTTTAGAATGGTTCAATGAGGTATTAACTACTGAAACCGACTTGAGCAACAGTGTAATTAACCTGTTGGTGGAATTTATGGAAACAATTCTAGAGAACAACTTTATATTCTTTAATGGTGAGGTATACAAGCAGAGAAAAGGAGTAGCTATGGGTGCCCCATGTGCATCTTTTTATGCCAACGTAGTTCTGCACAGATGGGAGCAAAGGTTTATTTTCTCCACTACCTGGGTACAGCACTTGATACACTACAAAAGGTACCTAGACGATATCTGTATTTTTTGGGGGGGCACCCAAAATCAATTTTTGGATTTCTTCAATTATCTCAACTCAACTACTCACTTTTTGACCTTCACTCACACCATCAGTGACCATGAACTCCATTACCTTGATGTAACTTTATACAAAGATCAACTTAACCATTCATTTCAATCCAAACTATACAGAAAACCCACTTTTTCTAATTCGTATTTACATTTCCAGAGTGGGCATCCTTTTTACCAAAAAAAAAGGGTATTGTCAAGGGGCAGTTCATCAGAGCCTCTAGAATGTCTAGCACTTTATTTGATTTCATAGAAGAGATTAATTTCTTAAAGTCCTTGTTTCAAGAAAGAGGGTACCCTTCTTCACTGTTAACTACTTTAGCACAACAGGTTATAGATAGTAGAGAAACCAGCTATCCTCCTCTTTTGGGTAAAGGTGTAACTCCTCATCATACCATCAACAACAAGACACTTGATACTCATGGTAGTTTTATTTATACTCACTGTCTCAATTCCTCGGATCTCGAAGAAGTGATACACAGGCATTGGCCAGTTCTTACACTTCACGATGAACTTAAAAACACAATACCAGCACATCCTAAGTTCACTAGAAAAAGGGACATTAACCTCAAGGAAATTTTTGAGGGGAATCACACCTCTAGATTGAGTACACAGGTCTCAAGAACAGGCACCTTTAAATGTGGTGCCTGCAAACAATGCAGTGTCATTTTCAATACCCCAAGTTTATATATTCCTTCAAGGAATTTTCTCTTTAACCCTAAGAGTTACACAAATTGCGGGAGTAAAGGAGTGGTTTACTTGGGGTTTTGCATCACCTGTACCGGTTTTTATATAGGTAAAACCGAGAGGCCCCTCAGAAAAAGAATTTATGAAAATTTTTATGACATCTCTAAACAGAAAGAGTCAAATGCCTTGTATAAACACTCTCTTACATGTCATAATTTTGAATTTAGATTTTTAGTTCTGGAGCAAGTGTTTCCTGATGCCAGGGGTGGAGACTGGGAGACTCATTTAGAATACAGAGAGCTCCTTTGGCAACTCAAACTGGATGCAAGTAGACCCCCAGGTTTGAATGAGAGTATTAATATTAGTAGTGTTCTTAAAAATAGAAAGGCATGTCTATAAGACTTTTTACTTTCATATATTTTTAAATGCCAGTAACTGTGTATGGCATATTAATGATTTTTGACTTTTATAAGATTAATATTATTTGCTATAAGGTGTATTTTACTATGTTATTATATATACATTTTTGTTTAACAATCACCGTTTGCATCATTTTTAAAAAGTATTTTAGCCTTTTTAAACATTTTAAAGTCACAGGTGCTTTCTATCCACCGCTTTTGAAATGTGTTTTATACTGATTATATTTATATTTATATGCATTTTTCTGCCACACGTTTGTAGTTTTGCCAAGTTTGCTTTTTAAATTTGTGGCTAATCAAGTTTTAATTTTTGAAACTTGTGGCTAATTAATTATCCATTTGACTGGGAAGGGACTATTTAATGTTGCTACTAGCTGTTTTATTTTAACTTGAGAAAGCTCGGTATTCAGCAGAGCGAAAGCGCTTGTTTTTATGGACATTATTAAAGCATTCATTACTAGACACATTTCACTGGCATCTTTACTACAAGTTGCATCTTTTGGATTGTTTTCCTTGCCTGAAGTCTGTACTTTTTGAATTCAGACTTATTTAAGGGGATGATTTTCTTTGGGGGGAACAGGAGAAGCTTGGTTTTGTTGAGGTTAAGGGCAAGGTGGTTGTTGGTCATCCAGGTTTCAGTGGATGACCGACAGCAGGTTATCATATGTTCTCTTTGGCAGGATGCCTCTCACCCCTTGTTAGGTGCTACTTGCTGTATAGGGAACAAATGGGCTCAAGATAAATAGGACAAGGACTAGGTGTTTGGCAGGCACAAGGTGAAAAGGATAACAAATCAAATATGATGACAATGAAACAAAACCAAATTTCTCAGTAGTTTTGTCATTAACTTACAAGGTAAAGATGGGTTAATAATTTTCCAGACACGCTGGTGAAAACATATTGTCTTAAGAATTAGATCAAGAGACTCAAATTGTTGTGGTGGAGGTATAGCAGGCTGGCTTTAAAACATTCAGGTAGATTTTATCCACTCTGGGAGGACAAGCTCATGCTTGCAGGTTGAAAACTACAGGTCCAGAATCAGATTTTATCTAACGGTCTTTAAAGGTCTAGTTACTTATAAAAACAGGGGAGAATCTTTATTCCTCTAAGGTGCTGCATATTATGAATGGATACATTTCAGAAACAGTTTCCACACACTAGCATCATATAAAGACAACTTGACATGGAACAGCCATTTCCTTTACTCGGGGTGGTTATAAATTTGAAACTTAACATAGTTCTTACAAATTGACTAAAAAAGGCAATGGAGTACAAAGCATTATTTATACTCACCAGCTCCCTTCTTAAAATGGAAAAAATAATCAATCTTTTGCATCTCAGAAAAAAGACATAATTTAATATTGCAAAATGTTATTAAGCTAAGAAATAACAATGTAAAAATATACATACTTCTTTTTATTGCTCTTATAACACTGGCATTCTAGCCACTGAAGAACAGAAAACATGGCAGTTTAAGATATGAGATTTTATTCATTTACGAACATATATTCATGACAGTTGCTTACTTAAGCTATAGATATAACAAGTGCTGTAAGGGCTGTGTAAGGATTTGGGTGAAAAATTGACTGATACAGGACTGTGGAAAACATCTACAAAAGAGAAGGAAGGAAAAAAAGAAGCAAGCTGCTGAGAGGGAACGCATTGTTGTGGATAAGAAGATTCATTGCCACGAGCTGTTGTTAGGCTCCCTGGTGCAGACATTAGAAAAATGAATGTGTTGCTGGCATGTATAGTAGTTACACTAAAACGATAGGCAAACATAATTATTTCAGAAGGAACTCGTTCAGTAAGAGACTGATGATGGCCAATAACAAGGAACAAAACAATACCCTGTGGTTACTCGGCATTCCTTATGGTGTAGGCAGCCACAGTATCCCTGATTAGCTGTATCTGACGGAACCAAATTGGATAAAGTTCAGTCAGGTATTATACACAATATGAACAAAGTTCATAAGACTGAGTTGAAGTGAGATAAGAGGGATAGTTACCAACCTGTCCACATTTAATGAGCAAATGCTAAAATATTAAAGTTTAGCAAACTGCTTATTAGCTATTGAAAGACAGTATTCTATCAAAAGAGCTTTCACCAAACTAAAGCCTTAGATGAGACCCACTGATATGCAACACATTTCAATTTATCCAACACTACTTAAAGCAAAATGGTGATGCTGGCAGTAGACATTCAATAAGTGCTCTGAACCAGAAGCAAGGTAGTAAGAGGAGGTTATGTAATCAAGGTCAGGTAAAGGGTGCAGAACAGTCTATAGATTTCATAATAAATACCAGCTGACACACTGACTGCATACCAGTGACTTTCAAAACCAAATCACCAACTTTGAAAAAGGGAGGGAAGAAGGTTATAGTGGAGATAAGTAAAGTAGGTGATTTCATATTAAATCCAGAGTTTGGCTGGAGGACAGGTTGAAGGCAGAAAAGAAATGCGGAGGATATTGAGATTTCTGAAGTGTGGAGCAGAAGAAAATAAGGTTGGGAACTATAACTCGGTTTAGAAAATATTGCACAAATAAAGTCAGGTTGAGATGAAATGCAAATGAGTGGACATACCTGTGAAGGGTAGAGAAAACTAGGATATGGTGGAATATGTACAGTAAGTGAAGGGCACAGAAGAGTCATGAGAGAAAGGTTAGTGTAAGAAAAAGTGTATGATCAGACATTCTACATACACTATATTGTCTACTTTTTATATATTGTTTTTTAATTCATTTGATGTTGTGTCATAAAATATATTCTTTATTCTGTTATATCCTATGGAACCCTTTAGAAGACCTCCTGTAACTGCAGTAGCAATTAAATGAAATGCTGGACAAGAAAAAAAAAATCAAAGACTAGAAATATGGAAGCCAAAATGCATAAAGCAAGATAAAATGTGATTGGTTGCAAAAATAAATAGTTGCAACTCGTATTTCCTTTTACTGTAGCTATTTGGTGTGAGGGTAGTGAGATTTGTCAGGATTATTACATAAAAGATTTGTGTGGAGAACATTACATAAAAGTAAATCCTGATGTTATGCAAGTAGTATATGGTCCATGAAAAGTAACCCCTGCAGTAATAAGTAGAATAAAATATGAAATGGAATGAATAGAAAGCCCTGATTTTATTTAAACATGTTACACTGATGCAATTGATTGATTGCATGCTTAGTATAGTAAAGCAATATAACATGTGCATGGGAACTGATTGAAAGAGCAATATAAAGTGATCAAAAGTGAGCATTGCCATTGCTTGCCATCAGTTGCATTTCAGTGTTCTCAAGAATGGCAAATGGTAAATACCGTTTACTATTAGATTTCTGGAGAATGCAGCTACACACACACACTCCAAATTGTGAAAAAAATGAATATGCCATTAGGAAGGCATGCATTGCCTAGGCTTCTGTTTGATATTCCTTCAGCATCAGGGGTATTCCAAAGAACTGTTATATGATCACCAAAAACTTGGAAGGTGTTGTAAATATAATTTATGATATTTTATTGTATGGTTTGATACAAGAAGAATATGATAAAAGAATGATACAGCAGCTACATGCATTAAGTCAGTAGAATTTCAGGTAAAAATAAATGCAACTAAGAGTGATGTATCTGAAATATGGGTGCAGATTCTTACATCAGAGGGACTGAACCTTTACTCAGAAAAAAGCCAGCACAATTGTGCATATTCCAAAGCTGGAAGACAAGAATTCACTACAGAATTTGCAAGGAAAGATAAAGTATCTTTCAGAGGTTGTACCTAATATTATGACAATTTCTATACCTCTAAGAATGCTATTGTTAACACCAAGAATGGGAGCTTTTTTTACTCTGGTATCTGTATACTCAATATACTTTTTATTTTTTTATCTCCTTTTCTCAATAATATATGAAAAATGTCCATGTAGTAGTAAGGTAGTAAGGTCTACATGAGATTTTGTAAAAAACATGGCTCAGGTAATGGTACTTGCCAAGACTTGAAGGTGAATTAATTTCCAATTATACTAGTCTCCTTTTCTTATTGATTTCATCTCTTCATTCGGACACCCACAGTGCTCCTTAGCAATTAAAGACATGGCTATTTAAACTATACAAGCATGTATGTGTGTGAATGAGAGGGAGGACAGAGGAGTGGTGAGGATGCAGGGAGTAGAGGTGGTGAAGGTGGAAGAGTTTAAATACTTGGGATCAATAGTTCAGAGTAATGGTGAGTGTGGAAGAGAGGTGAAGAAGAGAGTACAGGCAGGATGGAGTGGGTGGAGAAGAGTGTCAGGAGTGATTTGTGACAGACGGGTACCAATAAGAGTGAAAGGGAAGGTCTACAAGAGAGTAGTGAGACCAGCTATGTTATATGGGTTGGAAACAGTGGCATTGACAAAAACACAGGAGTTAGAGCTGGATGTGGCAGAGCTGAAGATGTTAAGATTTGCAATGGGTGTGACAAGGATGGACAGGATTGGGAATAAGTATATTAGAGGGTCAGCTCAGGTTGGAAGGTTTGGAGACAAAGCCAGAGAGGCAAGATTACATTGGTTTGGACATGTGCTGAGGAGGGATGCAGAGTATATTGGGAAAAAGATACTAAGGATGAAGCTGCCAGGTAATAGGAAAAGAGGAAGGCCTAAGATAAGGTTTATGGATGTGGTGAGAGAGGACATGCAGGTGGTTGGTGTGACAGAGCAAGATGCAGAGGGCAGGAAGAAATGGAAACAGTTGATCTGCTGTGGCGACCCCTGATGGGAGCAGTCGAAAGATGAAGAAGAAGACAAGCATCATCTAAGGCACTACACATAACAGATATGTTGAGTAGATCATATTTATCCAAGATGCAAGGAAAAATGTCAGAATAATGAGATACGCTATGATATCACAGTTACAAATGGTAGAAAAAATAAGTATAAGAATTTCATTGATTCACTGAAATTAGTTTAGAAATTCAGATAATAAAAGATGTTGCAACAAAATTTGGCCTTATTATGGATAGAAATTAATTTCTATTAATTCTTTCAAGGAGGAAATAAATTGTGTTTTTGCTTAATGTTTATACCTACTAAATTAACTCTGTATTTCTTTTCCAAATGACTTAACACACACATCATATCTAAAGATGCTCTCAAAAACCAAAATACTAGTTGCATGAGGCCTGATAACTTATCAAGATGTTTAATAAATAATATTAAACATAGCCTTGTGGAAAACTCCTGATTTTTTTAACCTGAGCTTACCTAAAGGAATTGCCATAGAAGCATGGTGAACTGCAGTGGCAATGCTCCTACATAAGTACAGCCCTATTGCTGACCTGGTCTGAATTGCAAAGCCTTGGAACATTTTATATCTGACATTATAAAGCATTATATCGAGAACATTGTCAGGCTAGACCCTAATGAGTTTGCTTTTGTCAAAAGAAAGGCCTTCCTACTCAATTTAGTTAATTTATTTAAGAAGGTCACACAGGCTGCTGAAAGTAGTCATTAAGTTTACACAGCTTATTTTGATCTGGCCAAATCATTTGGCACTATAACTCATGGCACTTTAAGCAAGCAAGGTGCTTTAAAAGTAGAGGCATAGATGGAGAGGCAGATAGCCAAATGGCTAAAAGGTAAAAACTGCATAGTTATAGTGGTAGGCAGCACCTCAGAAAGCATGAAGGTAACTAGTGGTGCATCCCAGGGCAGAGAACTGGGGCCCTCTATTTCAACATCTACTTCTCCAATCTCCATACTGGGAATCAGGATCTTTGGTTAACTAGGCTTACAGATATCTGCAAACTGGCTGCTATGAAATTTCTCTTTGATATCCATTCATTGCAGTAGGAGCTAAGCCTCAAACAAGTGATTTACAGAAATAATGCTGAAACTAAATTTGATGACCTATACCTTGTATTTTGTACCATTATGGACACTATCCTCCTTGATTACCTGAAGCATCACAAGGAAAATAGCTATACTAATACTGGAACTAGGGGCTTAACCTCCACAGCACGTAAATAGAATACACAGATTTACTACCCAACGCCTACCTCACCTCTGGAACAAACTTCATCTGCAAGCTAAACAGAATGGCTCCCTAAAATCCTTCAGATTAAACATGGCTGATCGGATTGACATCTATTTATTTACTTCAGGAACATCTTGCTTTGCCCTTTTTTTACAGTGAGGGTAAAACATGAAGCTGGATACTGGCAAGATGGCTCAATGTCCTTGTTTTTCCTACAATTTTATAAAAACTGCTAGTTTGCATCCAGTACCAGGTTATCTCTGAAACCAAATGGGAACATGTTTGTTAAATTAAAAAAAAAAAGCTATTGCAATTGCATGTGTAAAGCGATATTCAAATTTGTATTATACAAGCAAAACTAACAGACACAGGTGCAGTGTCTTCAATGTATTCTATATTCTATGTTTTGGGATTGAGAGGGCATTGGAAATCTTGGAGACAAAAGGTAAACTAGTTTGTAAAACAACTGGCCAAGATCCTGTGCTGTTTGTTGCAAAGCTGGACAGCTGCATAGAAGGAATTAGAGACATTTGATCAAGACAGATTCTTCAACATTTTAAGGAAGAAATGCCACAAGACAATGGAGACTATTGAAAATATCATAATTGAAAGCTGCGGAGAGACAGGCAGAAAGTGAGAGGGAGAGAGAAACGCTTCTGTAATTATGTCTCTAAGAAAAACAGTTGTACATGAATTCAGATATTCCTGTAGAATGCCACTGCTCATATTAAAGGCTGTGATAAAAAGGCCATGTGTTCATGCTGCAGAGATTTCCAATTCAGTGACACACTAGCCACGATTAGGAAAGACCTCATTATTGGCAAATGTGCAGATCTCTGAATCATTGTTAACTTCCACAAGTGCAGCTCAGCACTGAGATAGTTAACAGTGGCAGTAGCTGCACTGTATTAGTGCAGGCATCCCCTTTCATTCACTCTCCCTCACACACAGTCACACACACATGCTCTCCACCGCATACCTCATACCTGTCCTCACATTGTTAGAACATCTCCAAAAGTGCATCTCCAACATTACAAGAACAAAAGAACATCACCAAAAGTAAAACACTGCAGGAATACAGATGCATATTAAAACTGAAATAAAACACACATAAGATTACCATACAAACCCAATGAAATAAGGGCAACAAGCACACCATCAACTAAATTAACATCAGAATAATGACGGGCAGGTAGCATTATATCCTACATATATGTGTTTCCATCTCTTGGGAATTGCCATCAAAATGGTTATACTTGTGAATGTTTTAAGGTGCAGCAAAGATATAATCAGTTAAACCAACTTAAAAAAGTAATGGGTGTGTTATTGCTTGCAGATATTTGCCTTTCAGTTTTGGGAGCTGCCACCAAAATTATTAGTTATATGAACATTTCTGTGGCTCTTTTACCAGAAAAACAGTATGCATGCTTGTTAATACTGTGACACTGATATGTAAATTGGTTTAGTATGGTTTTAGCAATCGTAACAATTTTGAATCACTAAATCACATGGACAGAAGGCTGCAAGATGAGAATGGCGATGCCCACTTGCTTGAACACCCAGATTTGCACCGCTTTCTGGAACCATGTTAGCAATTGTTCCTGTGTCTGTGGTGGTCAGAAGATTCGATATTCAATGTTGCTTGAATAAGTGGGGATTGACGTTTTTGTCTTGCAAACTTCTGGTTGCAGGATTTTGCTATTCAGAATTGTTACAATCACCAAAACCATTGTAAACCATGTAAGTTTCCTCATCTGGGCTCATTTACCTGCCAGAACTCATATGCTGCATTGTCAGTGTTAGTAGCTTCTTATAAAGTGGGCTGTACAATAGTACACAGCAGTTTAACAGAAGGGTCCCTAAAATGACTACCCTGAAATTTTCATACCAAAATTACAAACAATTAAACCAGTAGAGCATTCAGTTAAACAGAAAAATGGAACTATTTTACATTAAATAAATAATAAAATATACTACAAAGCATATAATTATCAGACATAAAGTGTCGAAAGTAAATTCAACTACAAAAATATATAGGCACCCAGTAAGGCATTTAGGGTGTATGCATGGTACCTATATCTATATATTTATATCTATATCTTTTTACATACTCTTGGAAAGTGTTTGGAAAAAATTAAATCCCACTCTCATGTTACATTGAACAATACCATTTACACTAAAGCAGCATAGATTTCGGAAAATTTGTTCTACAATGACGGCACTTTGGTGCCTAACTAATGCCATTCTCCTCAACATGGATAAAAGTTACTTTAGAGGACTACTATTCACTGACCTCATAAAATATTCTGACCTAATCAAACATCAGATCCTCCTTCTTTGTCTTCAGAACATTGACATTAATAACACATACAACATCTAGTTCCAAGACATCTTGTAAAACAGATTCTTCAGACTTAAATTAAGTTATTTCTTCTTTCAGCCCACATTTCTTTCAATGAAAGTACCCCAAAAGTTGTATCCTAGCTACTCTTATCTTCTATATTTTCATTAATAAATCATCTTATGACTTTCCACCTCTGCAACTTATCCTCTATGCTAATACCATGATAATCTTCACTTCCTGCTAAAACCACTCTACAATCAAATTACAACTGCAAAAAGGCATTATCACCTTCAGTTTGTGTCTAATTACCTGAAAACTAATACTTAAACTCACAAAAATAAAAAGCATGCTATTTGTACCATCCAACTCTTAAAAATTTCACCACTCATTTTATATCCTCTGGGGGGCCATCTTTAAAATGCAGTAAGGCAAATAACTTACACACCCATTATAAACTTACATTTTACTTAATTGTTGTATAAATCTTGTGGTCCGGTTTAACGTTTAGCCCTGCTCTGCTCATCCTCGCTCTGCTCGGGCTAGCTCCGCACCCCACCCTGCCCCGTATTTTTACCCGGGCCCAGTACTGTTAAATTTATACTGTCCTAGCCACTCCTCCTGCTTCTTCTTCCCAACCAGCATCTCACACATCACCAAGTGGCCCTCCCTCTCTACAACCTAACTTTTCTCCTTCCTTTCCTGCCAAATCCTGGTTGAAAACTGTGCCCTATAATGGCCAGGCCTCTTGCTATGCTAGCATCAACAAAGACACTAGTATTTTATCTACTCCCCTGATGCTCATCCTTTATCTCCTCACCCCCTATGAAAACCAGTACCACTACAGATTCCACTACCCAAAATGTCAAACTACCATCCCGGACTTCTCTTACAAGTTAGCTCACCTAACTATCCCCCACACATCCAAACCCTCATCCCCTTTACCTCATCACCCAATTAAAACCTTAAAATCTAATCCAAGGGACAAGCTCTATCTAAGACTTATTCATAAGTTTCTAAAGCTCATAATCAGATTTCAGTAAAACCTTGTTACAGATGAGGACATCAATCCCAACCCTGGCCCGTCTCCACCTGGTGACAATAGCACCTACACCACCAACCCCTTCAATAAACTACCTGTTAAAAGTCTTGCAAATGCTCTCCTGACATTTCACTTGAACATTTGAAGTACAAATAATAAATAATAAAATCCCCAACCTGCATGCCCTATTAGCAGTTCATTCCCCGAACATAATGTGTCTTACAGAAACCTGGCTTAAACCTACTACTGCCGAAAATGAAGTATTACCCCCCGGGCTACAACATACACCGATTTGACCAAACAGCTGAGAAGGGAGGTGGGATAGCAGTTCTTTACAAAAATACATTGTGTTAATAGAGATCCAGTTCAACCGCCCCCATTTAATAACGCAGAAATCCTCACTACCAAACTGCAAATTAAAAATAAGAGTATAAATATTGTCAGTGTCTACATTTCCCCAGGCAATAAAATAAGCACTCTGGAAGATATTCTCCAATGGTTATCCACTACCTACCCCCAAGAAACCATTATTCTTGGTGACTTTAACACTGACTTTTGCACCTGCTCACCTGAATCCCCTATCACCCATATAGATCTGTTTGGGTTCACACAAATAATAACCTCTCCCACTAGGATTAGTAAACCCACCAACAGGGAAAGTATCATAGATTGGGTACTTATCAATAGCCACCCAAGCTTGTATACAGCTGGGACTCTACCCAATGACCTAAGTGATCATTTACTAACTTATATTATTAAGCATGAGACAGACATCCACCACAAGACTACGTACAAAACAATCAGAAATAATAAAAACTTCAATCCTATTAACTTTCTAAATGAACTTAAATCGATCAACTGGTCAGTCCTATAAAATCTACCACTAGATGAAGCTGTAACTTTCTTTAACAATAAAGTCCTGAGCATCCTTGACTCATATGCTCCTGTATGTACTATAAAGACTGTCCCCGGGATTCATGAAGCTTGCGCCAGGTGCAGGCATAGCGTAGGCGGTATAACGCCAAATATGTCCGCCGAGCGATTCAGGTATGATCCAATTCCACGTGCACTACCAGCGTGCGCCAGATCTGTGCAGCTCTCAGATCAGGTATGGTAATCACCCAGTGTGCAGTACTGCAGCATGCAAATGAAGGTACATAGTGATTCATGAAGTGGTGTAGGCGTAGCGTAAGCCTACATAAATGTAAACCAAAAAAAAAGGTTTACATTTTGCCAAACAGAACATCAGAGCCATGAAAGCGGACCAGACTCATGTATTACAAAGTTAACATATGCCAATGGCTAAATATACAGCCAATGGCATAAGAAAAGATGCACAACACATAAAAAAATAACTAAGCAAAGCCGCAGGATAGGGGTGTGGATGTAGGTATAGCTTTGCTTAGCTGAGAGCACACATGGTGCCCGAAAGCGCATGTGTACGTGGATGAAAACATGCCTGAAACCCGGTAAGCAGACGCACGCACCGCGCACCACAGCTCAAACAGGAAGTTTAGGGGAAGACAATAAGGAAATGCCGCAGTAGGGTAATTGGAGTACAACCGAGCAATTAACACCTATTAACTCACAGTGAGCCATTGACGGCAGCTAACAAGGCTGCTAGCAGCAACCTGCAGAACAGGATAGGGGAGGTGTCGGATTGCAAAGAAAAGAGAACCGTCACCGCAGAGCAAAGCAAACCTGCAGCAGATCAGCTATAGAACACATTTCGCAAGACAATCCTGGTTTGGGAAAGTACAAAACAAGAAAGCAGGCTGCTGGATGCATGCCAGACAATGGGAGGGGAATCGTTAAGAAAAGTTAAGACAAGGGCAAGAGGTAATCCACGGCAGCTAAATGTAATTCAACACCAAAGGTACCACAATAGCAGTACCTGTGGTAAAACACATAAGATACCCTGCAGCTCTGATTGTACATACACGCCCTATGACATCATCAGTATTCAAAGCACAATAGTATAAAGTGTGAAGGCACCTCACAAACACTTGTGTATTCCCAAACACTGCACCATTGGTGTAAACAGACAGGGAACTTTTACAATGTACTTGTTGGGAGCTGTCATAGCTGTGATTCACCACCATGTGTTGGAGACTGAAGGTGTTGTGGAGGATGATGCTGACAACCACCTCAGGCCCCGGAAGAGGAGAAGAGTGTTCAGACCAAGGGTAACCTACCAGAGGCTACATGATCTGGAGATAGTAGAGTGTTACAGGGTGCACAGGGACATCATACAGCAAATAGTTGAGCTGTGCTGGCCACACCTGAGATCCAGAAACAACAGAGGGGAACCCATCCCAGTGGACACAAAGGTATGTGTAAGCTTGAAAATACTAGCCACAGGTACCTTTCAAAGGCCAACTGGAGATATCATGGGGATCTCACAGGCATCAGCATCCAGGGTACTCCACCAGATCCTGGATGCCATGTTACCACATGCCAATGAGCATATATACTTCCCCCGAACTCAGGAGGAGTTGGCCAGCAATATGCGTCTCTTCCACCATGTGGCACACTACTCGGAGGTACTGGGTGCAATAGACTGCACGCACATACATATCAAGTCACCACCCGGTGAGCATGGTAGGCGCTACATAAACCACAAGGGATACCACTCCATCAACTGCCAGGTCATGTGCAATGCCCAGGGCATTATCACGGATGTATGTGCTGGCAGCCCTGGAAGCTACCATGACTCCCACATCTGGCATGCCTCACAGCTATATCAGGTATTTGTCAGGGGGGACATCCCATATGGCCACCTTGTGGGGGATGCTGGCTATGCACTGGAGCCGTGGATGATGACTCCCATCAGAAATGCACACACACCCATGCAAAAACGCCATAATGAGGCACATGCAAAAAACAGAATCATCATAGAGCATGTGTTTGGGATGCTGAAATCACGGTTCCATTGCTTGGACATATCTGGTGGAGCCTTGCAGTACTCTCCAGGCATGTGTGCCCACATCTTTATAGTATGTGCCATGCTACATAATATGATCCTGCGGAAACAGCTGCAGCAGGGACATAATGGTGAAGGCCCTCACAGCCCACCGCAATTGCCAAGGCCATCACAGGCACAAAGGGGTTCAGACCACGAACACCCTGTGCCAGCCCCAGTAGGCAGACAGAGGCATGCCCAATATGCCCATGCCTTGGCAAAGAGGGAACGTATAGCACATACACTGACAGTGTAGGCCCCTACAGACTGACACACTTCTCCACCTGCACACACAGTAAAATGGATGGCACACACACACGACCACCTGTAAATTGTAATGTATAGGTGGCCTACTGTGTGAATCCTACATAGGCAGCCCTCAACTATTGCATGCACAACAGCTATTGGAACAAGGAAAGTCAACACCTGAACAGTAAACGAAGCTAACAGCATATGTTGATACTGTATGTATAGGTTCCTAGATACATCGGTAGGTATATGCCAGATTGTCAGAGGCCATTCATCAGCCTAGGCAAAATGTGTCTGCTGTCACCACCCCATCAATTAACTAACTGTCCATCTGTGGAGCAGAGCCAGTTGCGGGATCCATGTGTGTAACCACTGTTCCCCACCCACTCTGCATGGATTCCCTGGTGTGTTAATGAGGGGCTCCATATAATGTAATCAGGGATGTAGTGCCAAAGCATGGGGAGTACCCATGACAGGTATTTGTCACCCCAGCATTCTCCAGTTATGGTTGTGTCAAGGTGTAGCACATTACAGTGTGTGGCTCACTGTGACATAGATTCCCAATGCTGGAGCACATCCATTAAACATCACTTGGACATACCATTAATAGGTATCATCCATATGTAAACTAACTGAGTTACACATTTGATTGCAGTATGGAGGAACAGCCATAGTACAGTCCACATACAAAACACAATAACACTTGTACAAATCCCAGATGACCAAGTGGAAAAGCCACTGACTGTGTCATGCATGTTCCCGGTTCCACGTCCTGCAAGGTCCATTACGTAATCCCGATGGCACGAATAATGGATGTTGGATGCAGGTCATTAGAGCATGTTTAAGCAAATGTTAGCGGGTTTATGCGGCGGCAAGTGACGGTAAGCATAGCTTAAACATGACTACACAGATATGCACAAAACAGGTCTAAGCTTTGCTGAATATTGCGCAGATCACAGTCAAAGATGTCCAGAACAGGTGAAACCAGCATTATTCACCCTTGTACTAATAGTGCCTGCTCTGAGAGGTAAAACGACCACTGCTAGGAGTAGAACACGCAACCATGTACACAATCACCTACCACTAAGCTACCCGAGATGTACCAACGGCAGGTGTGTATTGTCACAGGTTAAAACACAAAAGGGCGGAGTTCATGAAACAGTATACACCGCCATGTACCCAACGAAAGGTGTGTTCACTCTCTTTCTCGCTCTCTCTCTGTATATATATATATATATATATATATATATATATATATATATATATATATATATATATATATATATATATATATATATATATATATATATATATATATAATAGAGATAGAAAGGGTGATAGAGAGATATATGTTGATATATACGGATATACATATATCTGCAAATATATAGATAGGTTAACAACATGTACACAACCATGGAGGTACAAATAAATAGGATACTGGCAACTACTAAATGCTTTACATACCGACACGCGTAATCACGAGGCTTAAAGACCGAAAGACCACAGTACCGGAACACTAGAACCGTGAGTACTATTATCACGATGTTAAGGGACATTTAGTTATTGCTGCTGGTGCTGCGGCCAGGTAGGTACTGTGTTTAAGTGTGTTCCTGATTGCTGTAGTGTGTGTAAGTGTGTGTTGAGAGTGCGGTGTGTGTTTCCGTGGGACTGTAATGTGTGTGTGTGTGTGTGTGTGTGTGTGTGTGTGTGTGTGTGTGTGTGTGTGTGTGTGTGTGTGTGTGTGTGTGTGTGTGTGTGTTTGCATCGTGTGTCTGTTCGTGTTATTACAGTAGGTGTGGTCATAGCCAGCCTTAGGCATACGGTTACCACCTGTCCCACTTTGAGAGGGACACAGTCCCTCTTTGGGCAGTTGTGTCCTGACAAAAAATATTAAAAAGGGCAAATGTCCTGAGATTGTAGGATATAATTATGTCCCATATATTATGTAATAGTTGCATTAAATAGTTATTCCTGTATCTAAAATACATAAATGTTACAAGAAACATAATAAGCAGCTAAAGTGCTACAAGAATAAGGTTTTATTTAGGACAAAAGTAAGTTCTATCCTTTGTACTGATCATGGGTATGTGTTGGCCTCTAAACCCCGATATGTGCCCTGCAAATGTCCCACTATGGCCATTTGAAAAGGTGGCAACCCAAGCCAAAGAGGTTCAGTCACCAACACAACTGCAATGAGTGCAAATATCTGTGACAGAATTACACGAGACAGCTTTCATGTAGCAACATTTCATTACATATCGATGTATTTCCGGAGGGATTGAAGGATCAACATCACCTGCATGCTATATAGGAACCAATTAACAATGGCTTAATGAATAAGCCTGCAATAACCATAGTATTAGTCTACTAAATGATAGGTCTTCAATTAGGGAAGGAGCCCCCACACACATATGGAATATGTATAAATGCAGTCCCCACAAACCTTTATCTGCTATGTACACCCACCTACATCTCCCCCACACATGAAACAATTGCAATACAGACTGTAATAACATCAAAAACATCCACTCACTCAATGACATCTGCAGAAGCATTAACATACCTTGTGAGAGACACACTTGTAATGGCGCCATGTGAAATCATTGCTGTTGTACAATGGAACAGACGCCGATGTTACAGGTTTTGTTTGCAATAGTCTCGTATCAGATGGTTGAGATAACAGCTACACTCACATGTAGAACTACATACTCTAGCCATCACACACAATCCACAGGGGACATGAATTCAAAATATCTGTGTCTTTCCATATAGCAGTTGCAATTCATCACAATAAAACACATTCAGACCGTCTTCCTCGAAGGTAGGGCAAAAGGACAACGCCCAAGTGGAGTATTCCATTATACCCCACTGTTGCCGTGTAATTGGCTAATGGAGTAGCTGCACAGCTGATGTGCATGTAATAATTTACTCCGCAACACCAATTGGTGGCAGGATACCACATGTTACAGGTATCTACGTATAAAAGGATGGCTTGCCATACAGTCAAACCATATGTTCATACCATAGAACCGTTTAAACAGGAAAGGAGTAAGACAGAAATTTTCGTATACTCGGACCACAAAGAAGGTATGTAGAACAATCAGTATGTTAGTGTATGTAGTGCCTGTTCTGCATTAATGAAAGTGTATGCAATGCATACAGTGGGAAAAGGTATTATGTAGTGATGTCTTGTTGAGCATAGTAATGCTTGTAGAAATTGTGTGTACTGCTGTGGGCCACAAGGTAAACACCTCATACACCACAAAGGATGCTACATAAGGGCTTTAAACATAACAATACCACTCCAGCTGCTGTCAGTGGTAGGGTTTGTCCAACAAGTACGTGCCATAACAGGGGATAGTATATGTTGATATACTGTAACAGTAGGCATATGTATGGGCGTATAACGAGAATAACATGCCTAAGGTGGTCCTGCTGTGCAATTATGCTTTGCATAATGGGATATTGTTTCATAAATGTGAAATGTACAGTATTGTAGGTAGATATGTCAAATACTTTACATAGCATTACTGTTATATTATGCAAACATAACTTATGTCTATTGGCATGTACAATACACAATAACAGGATACATATGGCTCATAGTCAGCAGACAGTGTAACAGCATGATAGCTAATTGAAATGGAAGAGCTACTCAATTATCCATGCACAAAGGACATGTAATAGCTTTATAGGTTCATAGTTAGGTACTATGCTGTCTGGTCAAGTCCATTTGTAAGCCCAACCACAGTGTTTTCACTGGCGGCACCTCCCTAGGTTAGTGCCCTGTGCCTGTGAACAGCAGAGCCATTTGTTTCCTGCACCTGTGTACAGTACAGCCACTGCAGTGATCCCTGGTGTACATGTCTGTCTCCCATCCACCCATCGAGGTATCTCATGAAGAGTGCTAGTGAGGGTCCCTGCCTGATGTACATAGGAATCATGTTCCAAAGCATGGTGAGTGTCCGGTTCAGGAATATATCCCTCCAGCACGTCCTACTCATTGTTGCGTTTGGGTACATATCCCAGAGCATGTTGCTCTCAGTGGCTTTTGCTTATGTTGCTTATGTGGAGCATATCCATCAATATTGTTGTGGAAATGGGCCTTGTATGTTCAGCAGAGGTCACCTCTGAGTATGCAGTATGCAAATGAGTACAGTTGGGGTTTCTGTAGTTGTGCTGCATACGTCATCCTTCGGAGGTCAGTAATCCTGTTGGTGTGTTAATGTTGTGGTATTTAGAGCCGTTGCTGTTCCGTAAGGTACACCCCAAATGGGGTGTTGTACCCTTGAACGTGTTTCATAAGTCAGAAGTATAGAGGTACAATGGCTGCCTTTGTTCCAGCTACAAACCCATTACAGATTAGGGTGGCCACGTAGAAGGATATCCACGCCACCTTGGCAATATGGTTATCAAAGGAGTGGGTGCTATCTACGTGTGTACTAAGATCCCTTATAATGTCTTATGTATGTAGGGGACTACCACCTATGTGATAGTCAGTGGGTGATTGGTGTAATCCAAAGGGGATGTCTATGCACCTTGTGGCATGCAGCTTGAGGCTATGTTATCGACACCAGGTATCCGTCACAGTAACACCCTTATGGAGGGTGTCTGCATCAGCTGGTGAATCAATCATGGCTCCTAGTTTGCAGTCGTCTGGAAACCTATTCAGGGAAAGTCCTTCTGTGCTAGCCTGTACCTCAGGGAAGCATATACCAAACATAAGGGGCCCTATGACCTAGGACTGGGGTACGCCAATTGTAACTGATGTACAGTAGGAACTACTGCATGCTACCCTCACTGTGCGGGTCCTGTCCATGAGCCACTTTGCATAACATCTCAAGACATAGGGGTTGATGTGCAGGTGGATGTGTATGTTGACAATGCCAGAATGGGGTACGGTGTTGAAAGCCAATGAGAGGACAAGGTAGGCTGTGTGGACCTCCTTACTGTCATCTACTACCTTGGTAACTGTCTCAAAGGACTCCTCCAGGTGTAGGAGCCATGGTCTGGCCCTAACAAATCCAACCTGGGTGGTATGAAAGGTTTGGAGGCCACCAATGTCTCTGTGAATGACTTCCATGATAATGTGCTCCATAGCCTTGCAGAACAGTCTAGTGAGGCGTATAGGGCAATAGATCCTCTGGTCCATTGTGGCGCCACTTTTGTGGAGTGTGATAACCATTGCTGTGTGCCATTCAGGGGCCACAATGCCTGATACAAGGCTATTAGTGAATTTGGTACCCAAGTGGGGAGCCATGTCGTTCTGAGGTTTGTGTAAATCGCAGCCTGGGATGTTGGACGGTCACATGGAGTCTGTGTTTCAGGCTTTAGAGAGTGCAGGTTTGAACTGTGTCGTTGTGACCACAGGGACTCTGCATTGTTCCTGTATAGATTTGGGCCCTTTAGGGTGTGAGAGGGGTGTAAAGTTAGCATTGAACCTATCTGCCAGGATGTTGCCAATAACAGTCGGTTCTGTAATGTTCCTGCCTAAACATTGTATGTCAGAGCAGATGTGGGTATTGCCATTGAGAGTAGTGACATACCTCCATAATGCTTTGTGGTAGTCCTTGGAATGTGTCGCAGTAATGTTTACGTAGCTAGCTTTGGAGGATGTGATAAGGGATCTCAGATTCCTACTGAGGCTGACCAGGGAGCTACCCCACCCATGGGATTGTACTCTACTTTGCAACAGTCTCCTCCTTCTGTTGTACATTATGTCCATGGCAGTGGACCCCCAGAGTGGCATCTATTATCTGGTGGGTAGCATCATGGCTCTGTTTGGGAAGGCATGATCCATGCAGTCGTGTAAGTGCTAATGAAGTGCAGTTGTGTATGTTTCAGCATTTGTAACTATATTGTCCATCTGCACGGGTGTCATAACGTTTACTACTGCTGTCAGAAGAAGCCTGAAGTTGGCTTTGTAGAAATATTGTACTGTGTTTTCTGTGAAGGGTGTGGTGCTGGGATGTGGATAACAAGGGTGATTAGCATACGTTCAGAACTGACCAACGAGGGGATAACCCCAGGTGTGGAACACCAGTCACACATGTTGGTAATGTCCAGGTCTAGGATATTGTTGGCCTTGGTGGTGGTGTGTATAGGTTGATCCAGCCAATTGGAGGTTATGAATCTCAGAAAGTGTTGGCCTAATGTGTCAGTACATGAGTAGGTATCCCAGTTAAGTGTTGGGTAGTGTCAGTCTCACATCAGTAGTTCCTGTTTGAACCCTACTTTCCAGTACACCAAGAAATGAGGCCCGTTAACCGTGGGGTATGGTGTGGAATCCGTAGCAAGCAACAATTTGTATAGCAGTTCTGGCCACAGTTAGTTGCACTTGGATTACCTCTGATGAGGATTACCTCTGATGCATTGTGCTAATCAACCAGCCAGGAGGTGTGTACATCCTTGTGAAATATGGACACACCTCCGCTGTGGGTCTTCCGGTCCTGGTTACATGACTGAAAGATGTGGTCTGTGTAATAGCCTGTCAGTGCAGGGGTGCTCTCCAGAGCCTAGAAGCAGGTCCCAGTCACTGCAGAGATATCGAAGTGGTCCATTATAAGGAGTACCTCGGCTGAGTGCATTTGAGATGAAGATGTCAAGCACTGAGTAACATTACCCTCAGGTTTTGCTTGCCTGTTCCTGTTCTGGTGGTGAATATGTTATTTGAAATGTATCTAAAACAGGCAGTATAGGAGCAGCAAGAGCCTTAGATGTTATCCGTAATCCCAGGGACGACAGGTGCAGGTCATCTGTGCCAAAGCATCATGTTTTTTGACCATGTCATTCAAAGCAGACAGATACTGGATACCCTTGGAATGACACCAGAAGCATAGGCAACTGTTGAAGTGAATAATGCAGTTGTTGTACTGTGGTATCAGTCTGGATGAATGCAGAATGCTTCTCAGGGCTTGGGTGATACCTGCCTGTGCTACAAGATCGGAGAGTTATTGCATGTCCCTGTACATGTAGTCCAGGAAGTTACATCGCAGGGCATTCACACTAACATGGAGAATGACAGTCATATTGTACCTGTTGAGGAGTGACCTGAGTGCATAGATTATGTTGCGGATCCTGTTACCTGACAGCCAGATGAAAGTGACTATCGCCTTGTGTAGCCTGCTGAGTGGGACATTAGTGTGACCACCTACAGAGTCACATATGACTAGTGTGTTGGGTATGTTATAACACCCTATTGGCTGTAGTTGATGGGCACACATGAGTCTGTGGGCTATAAGTAATTGGTGTTGTGTTTGGTGATGGGGCTGCCTCTGTTGCCTACACAGAGTAGTATGGAGAGGCTCCGCAAATGTTGTAGTCTTACTATGTGTGGCCTGTGGTGGTGGAGATCTAGTGAGACTATGTGATGAGCGGGGTGTGGTGCAAATGTTTAACATCCCCACATGATTGTCAGGTTCAGTCTGGGTTGGAGAGAGCATTACCTCCAGCATGGCTACATATGTGCATCTCCCACAGGCTGTAGTGTTGTATGTTAGGAGGTGAGCATTGACTGTGTACATGAGACAATTGCTATATTGCCTCATGTTGCCCATATTCATCATATAGATAGGCAATAACACTGGTAATTGACACTTGGACATGCCTGTATATTCAACCATTTCTCACAAGATCTGTGAGGTGAGTGTGTACAGCAGCTGTTGTACTGTAAGCAAGCTGGAAATGTAAGGACAAACAGTGTTTACCTGTAGGAAATGAGTAGGCTTGAGTGCTATAGTAATTAGTAGCTCATGAAGTGCTTACATGTTTTGAGCAAGTGCTGAGCATGAATAAGCAATACAGATAGGGTGTTGGATAACATAAACTCACTGCCCCACCAACAGGTACACAATCACATATCCATGAACACTACAGAGCCCATGTAACCATAACTATGATGGTACAAGGTACACTCAGGCTGCATGTGACCTGTCCACATCCCTGGTCGTATAATACACATATGGCAAAACAGTTTGCTCTACACATACACTTCCATGTAAAACATAAGGTTCATGTCAGTCTGTGAAAACACTGAATGGAGCACACCAACAGTTATCACAACCCACAAAGTGGAGACGCCACTCATAGTGGGAGGCACTGCACTATTACCCTGCTAAGTATGGTCTGAAAGTCCATGAACCTTAATCAACGTAGATGTTGTTAGCAGTACAGATGTAGATGACAGTACGGATGATTTCACACTGCATAGCATACCTGTGACAGGTCATAGGACATCATCACCCATACTGTGTTCCACCTACACTCAGTATACTAGATGTACCTTCGTATGTTACAGGAGTGTTCTACCAGTGGCCTGTTGACAGAAGCAACACTACAAAAGGTGTCTGAGTGACATGTGCATATCACACCAGTGGCAGCTACAGTAAAACAGGGTTAATGTTTTGTACTCCCCCTTCATTGTAGCCCATACCACACAGACAAATGGGAGGCATCTGCGCATGTAAGTATGTGAATGGCCATGACCTAGGAGCAATAGCTGACTCAGTGTTGTGGACAACATACAGAATGGACTTTGTGGGTGAGGTGGGTGACATATGTGCACAATCTGACAGCTGCTTATTGCATTGTCATCGCTAGGTTAATAACCCTGTACTCATTAACTACCACCTAGGTAGCGGTCAACATTATGGACACTGTGTGTAAGGGATGGTGCTGTGCAGTTTACCTCCCTGAGCTAGTGACATCACCAGGCCTATTAGGTAGTCATAAGAGACAACCCAAGTCATGACAGGGTGCCATCCATGAGCATGGAGATCATTGGACAGCCATACTCAGCACTCAAGTGACCAATATCGGATCACATATCACCTTTAAGGAGTATTGGCCATGCTTGGATGGGCGACACCAGCCTTCACAATCCTCATTTCCACTATGCAGCATGCTGTCTACCCTGCATAAAGACATGTGCAACACTGTGATGTTGGACATGCTACACGTACATATCCTGATCTGAAAGACATATGTCATGGACAGCCACCTTCCTAGTACAAGGATCACCACATGCTGGACAGATCCCTGTGCCATACATGTTACATACTCCTGACATACAATGCAACCCCGTCCAGCAAAGCTGCACATGTCATCTCTGTCATACATGGTGCGATGACCGCATGGTAGATGTATCATTAACTGTCTGGATCAGTAATGTGGCACTGATTTACCTGTCGGTGGGAACATGGCTGTCGGATACAGCTAGAAAACCTTACATCCTATGCCCATACATGGCCCAGGGCATACACACTACTACATGACCTTGGCCGTACATGCTATAGTTGATAACCATCCCTGCGAGTACCATCCGGCTAGCCATTGTCCCATGTGCATCACATGTGCAACACAGGCGATACGTGGCAGGATGTTGAACTGCTGTACAGTGCCGTGTAGATGTATATGGCAAAACACATGCATGTAAAGGTTTCTGTGCGCATGTCTGCATTGTCACTGCTCATGTCCGTTAAGGCAGTGTATGTGTTGATATGTGACATATACACAGCATCAAGGTAACAGCATTAATGTGGACACATCCAGCCATGTGCTGATAGGTAAGAACACCAGTACAGGCAAACAGACATGCCCACATCAATACAGCATTCACATGGAGTATGAGCAATGTAATGAGGTGACACACATATATGGTGATAATATCCAATCCCCATCAGGTGTTACATGTGTGTGACACAAACATGTCAGTCGTGTCAGTGTCATGATGATTTGCAAAGACAACTGTTCATATGTACTAAATGTAATTCACATGTATGTGCAGCTGTATCTCTGTGCATCTCTGAGATGCTGTGACCTGTCTCCATCATTATGTCTTCCAGATAATGCCTCGATCATGACTGCCAGCATATAGCCGCTTGTAGGATGATGCCCTCATACCTTACCTTCAGGATAACTATGACGTATTGTTCAGCCATGTGCCACAGCATGCCCAGCAGTGTGATGACCTGTGGCAGGAACTTCGCAGGAGGGTTAATGATGTGGGTGGCCATAACCGCACCTACCAGCAGGTGCGCAGACACTGCACGGACCTGATCCGACATGCAAAACAGCGTGCCAATGCAATCGCCAGGGAACAAGGTAGAACAGGTGGTGGGCCACCAACCCAGCCCCCACTCACACCTGCCAAGGAGATAATGGCCAGCCTGGGGACCCCATCAGAACAGCATCCACAAACTTTAGCTGCCATCGTGGAGGTGGGTGTCTCCCAACCACCGAGCCTGGAGTTGCCTGGCAAGTCACTACTGCACATATAACTATTATATCCCATTTAGTTGTATGTGTCACTGTACAATATGTAATGTAACATCATATGCAAGGTATGTTTACACACATGCCGCATACTATAGTAGGCTACCCTGTGTATGCACACATGTGCATACTCCATAGTATATGCTATTGTACTGGTGAATGTGTTAACATGCACAGTGCACCCTGTAGCTGTCATACAGTCATGGATAATGATCAAACTGCTGTGTCACCCCTATACAGGTACCTCTGGCGTGCCGCAGAGACAGCAGGCCGTTGCAGGTGAGACAGTTATCAGTATCAGGCATGTTAATACACAGATCTGTTTGCCATGTGGCCAGTTAACACATGTACACATAATGTATGGTCCAGCCACGATATACAGGTTGAATCTTTCATCAATCACACTGGCTACCCATGTGCAATGTATACAAACTAAATGAAATACCGACATGAAACCACAGTAACTGTCATTGCTAGATGTGTGGACAGCTGTGCACACAACGGTGGAGGTGCTGTTCAATGTAGGAATATGTACTATACATCAGAACAACACATGTGGGGTACGCAAACAGTACTACACAGTGAGCTGGGATATGGGCAGCCCACAGGATTCTCCATTGTGGACTATGCCCCTGCAATGAGTGCAGACATTGTGATGTGCCATCTGACATGTCCCAGACATGTAGTGGTCCGGCTGCAACATTGTCTCACTATCCCATAAAACATACCTCACATACCAAACATACAACCCTTTGTCTGCATAACCCTGTAGACAGTGGAGTATCTGACATCTATGGGTGTATGTCATATGAGACAACACAGACATGTGAGATAGATGGCCATCACAAACATTTGGCCAACACATGTTCACACATGGCCATGGAGGATGGCCAGAGACATGTAGCAACACACAGTAGATGTGATGTGTATGTGTGTACACCCTGTTGCACATTGTCTACACATGGTCCAACTATAGCCTTTGTTGAATGGTTATATAGTAGATGTGGAACACTAGACATCCCAAAAGCCTGTGCACAGCTTGTGGAGGTGTCACTTAATTCGACCACATAGGATGTGTTGAACATCATGACTGTGTCACAGCATGACAGTAGTCACCTGTACAGCTTCCACATACATACACAGACACCACATCAGGCCACAGATACCGTACATTTCCCTTGCTGCTGTTGGACATCACTGTCAGCCATGCACCTCGTGTGTGTGGTACATAAATGTCATGTGGGACATGGTGTATTGACAAGTCTGCCATGTGTGGACACGGTTGCCAGGCAGCTAAGAAATGTTAGCAGTTGTGCAGGGGTGTCATCCGTATGTCTTCTGGTGACCTGTCACACATGACACAACATGGTTTAGTGTGTATACACCTCAGCGACGTGGGTCACAATCCACAGTATTTATGTATTGTGTATGCACGCAGTCATGGCTATGCACTGTGTGTGTATTCCACACTGTATAGCTATAGAGACACCTCATGATTCCATGCAATGGCACTGTGTCTGTACTTCACACTGTATAGCAATATATACACCTTATACTACCCTTCAATGGTCATCTGCTAAAAGTGCATTATATCTGTAGGGCATACAGACAACACTGCAATGTGACACCATTACACCACTGTACATGTGTCAGGACACCATTGTATCAAACATGTATGCATGTCAATGCATACATCAGCAGATTACATGTCATACTACATGTTAATGTCAAGGACATATGCCTCACATCAGCCATGTGTACTGTTAACCTGTGCTGGTCCACATGGTGTATCACAGGGATGCATGCTTACTAGCATGATTGTGTGAAATGCATGGCTTCTGCTATGACACATGCTTGATGCTGTGTGCAACCCAGGGATGTATGCTAACTACCACTATTAATGTCTGAGCTGCATGCCATCTGCTGTATCACATGCATGCTGCATGCCTTCTGTCAAATCACATGCATTGTCTGTGTGTGTCTGTGTGTGTCTGTGTGTGTGTGTGTGTGTCTGTGTGTGTGTGTCTGTGCGTGTGTGTGTCTGTGTGTGTGTCTGTGTGTGTGTGTCTGTGTGTGTCTCTATTGTAATGTAGAGTCTTTGTTTGCCTTCACAGGTGATGTAGGTGTGTTACCCTCCTGCGGTCCATCTGATGTTAGTGTCCCCACAGACTCTAGCAGTGATGAACATATGCTTGAGGTACAGGCAGGGTTGTCAGGGGCTGAATCTGTGCCATTGGTTGCCATCCCACCTATATCCCCCTCTTCCCCGCACACAGTTCTCATGCCAACACATACCCCATCACCACTGGCCATAGAGGAAGGACAGTTAGCGTATGTTAGCTTGGAACAGGAACGTATGGTGGTTACGGAAGGTGTGTCTTCACACCATGGTGTCAGTGAAATGACTGCAGATGTGCCACACAGGCATGTGGCCAGTGCTGCTTGTAGGAGGACCTCTGGCCGACATGCACCTGCAGGAAAGAGCGCAGCAGCTGGTGTCACCAGACGCATGTTTCAGACTGTAATGGCAGCACAGGCACATGCTGAATGGCAGAACAGAGAAGGGCAGAGGCTTCAGAGGGCTGCTATCCATTCTTTAAATGACAACATCCAGGCATTGGCAAATGCTCAACAGCAGATTGCTGACGTTTTGGACAGGCGATTGGGTGACATGGTTGGAATCCTTGACCGTGGCATGCAATCCGTGAGTGTGAGCTGTCTGTGCTGGAACATCTGGTAGGAGTGAGGTATAGGCCACGTGGATGTAGGCCAACTACACCACCTGGTGCAGGTCTAAATGAACGAGCTACCTCACATGCCCACTCACATAGTGCCGGTAGCAGCAGCAGTGCAACTGGTGCTGCGCTGTCCACACAAGGACACAGCAGGCCACATGGACGTGGCCCTGGTTGGTCCCAGCAGGGACACAGTTCCAGTGGACATGTGTCATCGGACAGTACCCAATTTGTACCTCTGTCTGGTAGTGCCTGTGCAACCCCTGTCAGGCACAGGTCACGTGGCCATGGCCGGACACAGTGAGCTGTAAATCCTGGTCTGTACAATCTGGAGCTGTCAATAATACCCCTGTGTAGGCCAGACACATGGCAGAACTGTGTGCACACATACATGCACACACCAGAAACATCTGTAGGGCAGCGCAACACCCACATGCATAACAACCACACATGTCCAATTAGATCACAGGCCCTAACCCACACACATGATGTCATCCACTGGTGCAGCCTAGGCCCCTGGCAAACATTATCACCCTGTGCATATGATGATGCCTGTGCCGCATCCCTGTCATCCCCACCATCGGTGCAGGGACATGCTCATATGGTCTGATGCACAGGGTGAACAGAATAGTGAGATAAGTGTATATTACAATTGCTGTGTACTGTTAACACGCAGCAGACATACCATGTAGTACAGATTTAGAATGCATTGTTTTATGTTCACAGTATGTGTCTTGGTAACAACAGTAACATCATGTTGGCAATGATGCCCTGCTTCCCTCCATAAGGTCTAATTGCATGTGCCATTACGTAACAGTGTTTGCAGTTAAAATGCATTGTTTTATGTTCACAGTATGTGTCTTGGTAACAACAGTAACAGCATGTTGGTAATGATGCCCTGCTTCCCTCCTTAAGGTCTAATTGCATGTGCAATTAAGTACCAGTGTTTGCAGTTTCCCATGTGTAAATGTGGTGTACTTACAGGCATGTATGGCAATACCAGAATGCTATACATAGCCTCAACCTCACTGTTAGAAAGGCTGACATTCCAAAGATGTATACACATCTACTTATCCAGGAGCATGTGAGCTGTGTACTAGGATACAGTGGCTAGAGATGTGACATCCATACCGGGTGACATCACAGGTACAGTTACATGGTGCCGGGGGGGTTTACACAGTGGTCTAGCTGATGTCAAGGTTAGAGGCCAGTTGACAGCATGAGGCCTCACTGTGTAGCAGTAATACACTTTCACATTACAGGATGAGAACACACACAGACATACACAGTAACATGCCCACACACACGGGGTCAACAACACTATAACACACACTTGATGGTGTTGAGGTGAGGACCCTGCCCATGTGGTAATCACCATTACTGTACTGTGCACCCACATGACGCGACACAGAGAATGAACATGTAGAGGTAGTTAGCTTACTGTTTGCACATGTTATGGTAGGACGGCTTGTGACACACCTGTGAGCTGTCTTCAGCAAACATCCATCTGCAAAGGTGGCCCACCACTTTATGTAGACATATCCATCCATACCTGATGTACATCTTACCGTACTGTCAGTATTTCACCATATACAGGTGTCAATCATGGGGCTGCATTGCAACTGCATGTTGCAGTAAGACACAGATGAACTGCAAACATCAGCTACTGCACATGCATGGTAGCTGAATGCAAACCACTACATGTACA
Source organism: Protopterus annectens (assembly GCF_019279795.1). NCBI lineage: Eukaryota > Metazoa > Chordata > Ceratodontiformes > Protopteridae > Protopterus > Protopterus annectens. The sequence continues at coordinate 1,985,954,658 of NC_056735.1, forward strand.
TGTGTGTAGGTCCTACATTCCTGTCATGTAGCCATGTTTGTATGCATTGCAATTGATGGACATGTGTGATGACATACATGACACATGGACTGTTGTATGATATGATAGTTGTCATGAGTAACCAGTACAGAGGGAATGTTAACTCAGTCAACATTGCTACCTTATGTACTGTTAGCATTTAACAGCCATGGACCTACCTTCCATGTGCATGCGTGTAATTGCTGTAGCCACTTGTCTGCACGAAGGACAGCAAAAGCTATGCTATGTACATATGTGTTGTGTGTGTGTGGGGCATGTACATATCCACAGCAGTTACATGTATGTCATATCCAAACATGAGTGAGTTTTCTGGTGTACAGCAACAATTATCTGTTACAGCTGTATGAGACCCAGGGCCTCTGTTATGTGTACAGCTGACCTGGTTATGAACAGTGGTATAATTTCATTGCATAACACATGATGGAATCCTGTCAGTACATGGGTAGTCTGCACAGTTGCTGTAGAGCTACGTACAGTCCACTGGTCGTGAGTAACATGGTGTTGTACTAATGTATGGATGTGTGTTGCTGGTCCAAGGACATGGTGATGTCTGAGGGCTACATACTAGAATGCGGCATTTACCGCTGTGATCTGCACCTGACACATCTGTGATGGCTTTTGAGAGTGCACTGGTCAGTACATGTGAGTGGCCTTCATGTACGTGGGGACACTAACAACTGGAGCGGTCCGTAATGGTCTTATGGCCCATATGTCTGTATCTGAGGTATACGGTGGTAGTGCTATTGTGCACAACTGAGCCTTATGCCAGGTGTTCCTCACTGCACAGATGTCAGTATTCCCCATTGTTGGATCTAGATTGGCAGCTATGATTATGAACACTACACATCTAGCACTGTTTAGCATACACATACAATACAGTTGTCCTGTTGGTGTCAGGGTGTTTACCTGGTCTCAGGTTCTTCATCTATGTATAGTACTATATGTGCGAAGTAGCCACTTCTGCCAGGACATCACCATGGGTGGTATTAGTGTGCCAGGTTTAGATTGGTACAGCTAAGGTGATGGACAGCAGCAGACTTTGTGTAGAAGACCGGTATCGGATATATGTAGTGCAGCGTTCATGCTAACAATGATGACTATCGACATACTGTGCCCTTCCGTGTTTAGAATCTGTGTGCATACAAGACAGCCCTTTGCTACTAAGTGTCTGAGCATGCCCAGTACGCTGTTGTGTAGATGGACACATAGTGCATTCCAAATGGACATGTTCTACTAAGTGAGTGAGCATGCCCAGTGACACCTTGTGTCGGTTATGAGCCTCTGTGTATGGGCATGACCATTGTAATCCTGTATAGCGATAGTGGTCATCCAGGCAACAGATGGCCATACCCCACTTCAGGATGGATTCCTACATTGAACACACTGGTTTACAGGTATGTACACTGTAACTGCCAACATCCATGTCAATGTCTGCATTCCTAGAAGGTCATATTGACTGTCTTGAAAGTTGTACTGTCTGTGGCACGTCTCGTATCTATGTAGTGTTGTAATAGTGCTCCGTAGATAGGCAGTTGTCCTGCTCACACCACTGCCATGTGTTTGTCTCCGTCTGCCTTGGGACAGTAATATGCTTTTAGACTGCTCACACTCCATACAATCCCTATCAGCGTTTGTTCCATTGTTGATGATGTCACCCACCTAGAAGTATGCCTCTGGGAGTGCTGTGTTCTAGTAATCTCGGTAGCGTGTCCTGTGACTGCGTAATGCTGTAGTGTGATAAGGTAGTTAGGTCTATGTTCTAATCTCAGCCCTAGCAAGTGTGTGCATTTCCAGCTGCCTGGGGACAGAGTAAAGCTTTTAGACTGCTCACTCTCCATATGATCCCTATCGGCGTCTTTGCCTTTGCTGATGATGTCACCCACCTAGAAGTATGTCTCTGGGATTGCTGTGATCCAGTAATGCTTTTAGACTGCTCACTGTCCATATGATCCCTATCGGCGTCTTTGCCTTTGCTGATGATGTCACCCACCTAGAAGTATGCCTCTGGGAGTGCTGTAATCCAGTAATTAGACTCTCACTCCTCCACAATCCCCTATCGGCGTCTTTGCCTTTGCTGATGATGTCACCCACCTAGAAGTATGCCTCTGGGAGTGCTGTAATCCAATAATCTTTGTAGCACGTTCTGTAACTACATAATGCTGTAGTGTGATAGCATAGACAGGTAGGTGTTCAATTCCAAGGCATGACAGGTGTGTGTGTTTGTTAGTCATATCCTATGTGTTGGTATCTGTGGGTGGATAGCTCAAGGATGTGTTGAGTGTGTTTTGTTGCTTTCCTATATAGTGTCCACAAATGTCATAATCGCCCAATAGACTGGGTTGTCAGCACATACACATACCTTCGCCAATAGGTCTGGTGAGTAAATGTCAGCAGCCCTACTCTTACCCTTACTACAGTCTGACCCATGTGATGCAATGAAACACACTTGCCTTGATAGTAACACCACTACATAATGCAGGTGGCACATGTGGTTTCCTTTTCATTCTTGTCTAATGCTTTGATGTCATGTGGGCCGCTGTTGTGATATAAATTCAATATCTACGTATGTGTGTGTATATGTATATGTGTGTGTGTGTGTGTGTGTGTGTGTGTGTGTGTGTGTGTGTGTGTGTGTGTGTGTGTGTGTGTGTGTGTGTGTGTGTGTGTGTGTGTGTGTGTGTGTGTGTGTGTGTGTGTGTGTGTGTGTGTGTGTGTATATATATATATATATATATATATATATATATATATAGATATAGATATATATATGTGTGTGTGTGTGTATGTGGACATTAGCACTATTGAATGTCTGTGCTGGATGATCTGTACGTGATCACCTCAGATGTATGTATATCTGCCATGGCTCAGTGATAAAGCACATCGTCTGTGGTGTGCAGGGTACCGGGTTCTAGTCATGTAGAGACCGTTATTTTGTTGCTGGGAAGAACAACGGACATCGAATACAGTGATAGTAAGGCACCTTTAACCAGTTGTGTGCAGATCTGAGCGACAGTAAGCAGTGGTTATTAATTTGGAGGATCAGTATGGGTCATATAACTATGCATTAGAAGACAATACTATGCAAATGAGGTTGACAATAGTGAATCCCGTTTATCCTTATGGTGTTATGCAGATCCCAAGAGTGTATGTGTATAGATAGCCGGGTGCAGGACCCGAATATAGATAAAAGCATGGGAGGGGGGGGGTCAGGCACACTGTACGTAAATTGGAGCCCTGTGCCTCGGGATTGCTCCTGATTTTGCATGCCTAAGCTAGGGCTGTGTCTATACCTGCCTGGTGAAATTGGGAGGGACAACAGAAGTAGTGGAGTAGTCAAGGTGAACAGGCTGCACAAACAGGTGATAATTAGCACAATCAGCAGATTACATGGCCAGCCCGCCCCAGAACACTACGGTAAAGTGAGCAAACACCATACACACAGGTTTCTTCCACAGTCTACACCACCGGTGTATACATGCAGGGAAATTTCTCAACACAATCCAACCAAATGAGAAGGGCTGCAGCAGGCAACACAGACCAACATGTGCAGGAGGCTGAGGGTGGTGAGGATGTGAATGCTGCCGAACAACCCTTAGTGAGGTGACATAAGACTTTACAGACCCAGGGTAACCTACCAGGGGCTACATGAGCTGGAGATAGTGGAGTGCTATGGGGTGGACAGAGACCTCCTACAGCAGATTGTTGAGCTGTGCCGGCCACACTTGACACATCGAACAGGCCAATGGAAACCCATCCCCTTGGATACCAAGGTATGTGTTGGCCTAGGTATACTAGCCACAGGTATCTCCCAAAGCACAACTGGGGATATCATGGGGATCTCACAGGCATCTGCATCCAGAGTATTGCACCAGTTCACAGACACCATGTCACCACATGCCAGTGAGCACGTACATGTCCTCAACACACGGGATTTGTTGACCAGCAATATGCATCTCTTCCACCAAATGGCAGACTACTCTGGGGTACTGGGTGCTATAACTTGCACGCACGTACACATCAAAGCACCACCCGGTGAGCGGGGTAGGGCCTACATTAACTGCAGGGGCATACCCTCCAACAGCTAGGCCATATGCGATGGCCAGGGAATTAAAATGAATGTGTGTGCTGTCTGCCCTGGAAGCTATGCTGATTCCGATATATGGCATCTGACGCAGCTGTACCACACCTTAGCCAATATGGACATCCCCTACAGTCACCTAGTGGGGGATGCTGGGTAACCACTGGAGTCATGGCTGATGACACCCATCAGCAATGCACACACACCTGAACAACTACACCATAATGAGGCACTCGCACAGGCAAGACATATAATTGAGCATGTGATTGTGATGCTTAGGTCATGGTTCTGGTGTCTGTACACATCTGATGGAGCCTTGCAGTATTCCCCAGCTACATTCACCCAAATTGTTATGGTATGTACTATGCTACACAATCTGATCCTGCGGTAACAGTTGCAGCAGGAACAGCATGGGGCAGGGCCACACAGCCCCCCACCAATGCCTAGGCCTGTACAGGCACAGTGTGACTTGGAGGAGGAACTACCTGAGCTGGACCCAGTAGGCAAAAGGAGGCATGCACAGTATGACCTGCCCTTGGCAAAGAGGCAACACATGGCATATGCACTGACACAGTAGGTACCCAGGGAATTTCACCCTCTCTGACTCGCACAGACAGTACAAGGGATGCCAAACATGACACTACCTGTGCTCAGCCATGTAAGGAAGTGCACTGTGTGCATCCAACATAGGCAGCCCTCCAGCACCATCCTCAGGTCTGGAACACCCCCAAGATAAGTCAATCAACCTACCAATTGGCAGTTGTATTAGAATGTGTATTTACCTGTAGCTATGGTATGATTGTGAGCATACAAGTTAATTTGGTGGCCGACTGTTAGGGTAGCAGACAGTACATGTCCATAGTGTCACCATGACATCTGTAGCACATACCGGGGTCACAATAGTAGCCAGTAGTACACAGGGTGTCCTAACCCACTGCAGGTTATGGGCTGAACATCATGTGTGTCCATACAGCCCACACAAGTCTCATACAGCTGGACAGGTGTAGACCAATACAGACAAATGCTATGCAATGGCCTCTGGATATGCCCAATGGATGACCCCAACCCCCACAGACACACACACAGACTACAGCAGGCCAGGCAGTTGGATGTAGGTTGTGAAGGCTAGGACTTCTGAAACCACTATGCTGGTAATTAAAGCTAGGATCTGACGTACACTGGTATGCCTCCAAACAGCAATTTAGGTAGGTCCACACACTGAAATGGAGTACCTGGCATACCAGTACAGTAGTAGCAAATGTGTACAACTGTCAGCTGTGCCCTCCTTCCAACGTACACATGTGAGAGTCATGTGCGCCACCCCGGTGCTGTGTAGGATTGTGGATACAGTTGGATGTCCCCCCACGCTGTGCAGAAATGTAGCAACAGTCAATGCCACATGACCATTAGCTACCCTGCAGACACAGCATGCCACCTGTCAGTGTACAATGCAGGGGTAGGCAACACAGTACTGACTATCTGGACATGTGACACATGTGATCCAGTTGACCATATTGGGCATGCTCAAACACATGAAGGTATGATGGTAATGTCAGTCGACAACATGAGTAACAGTCATACTGGGCATGCTCACACACTGAAACACAGGACGGCCAGGTCTGCAAACACCAGTGGTCCGGACATATCTGCCAGTACATTGCTATACTGTTGGATGACTGTGCTGTATGGTATGTGTATGGTACTGTCTATTGTCTGTATATATGCCATGGTGTATTAGTAATTCACATGAGCTGTGTGCGCAGGGTATTGCTACCAACACGTGCAAAGGACGATTCTTTGTTTGCGGCCAGAACGACGCCTTTGGATACGGAGTGGGTAAGGCACATTCCAGCAGGTGGGAGCAGTTGTGCGTGGGTTTGTGTGGTGTTAAGCACTGCTGACCTCTGGTTACAGCTCCTTATACTTGTTTAGACTCCACATTTCTGTAACAGTGCAATAATCGCATACTGGTAGACAAACACGCTTACACCCACTCACTCACTCACTTGCACGTGCACCGACATTGGTGCTTCCATTTGTCACTCACACTGGGTAGGCGCAATCCCTTGTGATGCCTATTACATCGGACTACATTATTACAGTATCGGGTATGGCTAACCATTATGCGACGGCAGGCATTCAACTGTACGGAATCGGCAGCCTGTCAAGTGACATAATCATATTATATGCGTATTCCTCATACAATCTGCTCCCATCTGGCTGATACATGGGAACTGATACTCTGCAATGCTGACATGTAAATGTGTTTTGGGAAACGCATCTCTCTGCCGGGTCATGCTATCGCATACCTAATGTAGGTTTTCCACCTTTTAGATTGGCTGGCGTGAGACTCTAGGAGTAACACCTTTCCCACTTTGCATGGGACAGTCCCTCATTAGGCATATGTGCCATGCGGGAATACTCCAGCCATAGCAAATGTCCTGATTAGAGGACAATATTATATTCTACGTGTCTGTAATAGTTGCATGTAACGGTTATTGTATACATGACACGTCAATATGTTATGTGAAGTCGCATAAGCAACTTGACTGCTACTAGAATAAGCTTTGATTTGTGCTAATATGTATATTTCTGTACTATGCATGGCTGTAGGTATGTTCTGACCTGGTACATCTGACATTTCTACAGAGCAGGTCCCACTTTGGCCATTTGGAAAGGTGGCAGCCCTGTAGGACCTATATGTAGAGCTGTCACATTTGGCAAGGCAACACATACCCACAGCCAGTAGTAAACTGACTACTTCACCAGTTAGCATACATTAAGGTTATTCTTGTAACATTATAGTTGCTAATACTGTTTCCTATAACATGTAGCTGTGTCAGATACAACAAAATCATTTTATGACACCACTACACACAATATATTAACTAATTTCCCAAAATCACAGGCCATGTGCCGTAACATTCATTTTGCAGGACACAACTGCCCAGAGTGGAGTGTCCCTCACAAAGGTGAACAGGTGGTAATCCCAAACTATTATGCTATCATCTACCTAAGGTGGTCGGCGGAATATGCGCATTCCGTCACTAGCAGACCTCACATACAAATGGGGGAGAATTAACACTGTATCAGGGACACTGCATAACACCTTGAGGGACACATTTAGATGATTGGTTCTATTAACCTGACACATTGACAGTTACAGGGCATATGTATTCATTCACATTTGTCGAGGTACATGCTGTTTATGACTCATACATGTTGCATTAGTCATTATGTGTATCCCGCCACCTGTTCACCTAATATCACTAGTTCTGGAAGTGTTTAGTTAGGACTGTGTTACATTATGATTCGTAATCATGGACGTCCATGATAATCAGGTACAAGGGACTGATATAGTCCCTATGTGTTCCCCCAATGGTTTACGGACTATCCAGCAGATGTGCTCTTCAGGTTTGGGAGGTATAGGCGTCTGCTATGCCCACATAGGAATATTAATTACTTCCATGGGGCGGGCCTAATACATCTCTGCCAAACAACACCTGCACACTTAGGCCCATTATTGCATACCCATGATTCACCTACCTGACACCCTTCTACAGCACTCATGACAAATACTTACTGTGAGGGCAACTGGGGTATGAACATGCCCCTACACACTGCCCACTCTCCCCGTCTCGGGACACATTTTGTACGTTTTGTCAACCCATGTGTTACTGCACTTGCACAACCTACTGTTCCGTGTACAGCTACATCCTGCTCTCAACGATAACCACAGGTTCACACGTAAAGTGAATTTTTGGTTTCCCGCAAAGGACCCCGTTATCCATGTTTAAAGTGTAGACCTTGCAGATCTCTCCCACTGGTACTTTCCTGCCGGTGGTTTGGAAAGCAGCAGTGTATTTACCTTTATTGCCTGTCTGTATGTCTGACCGGCCTAGCTGGGCAGTGTGGGAGGTAAACGTTTGTTTATTGGACCTCCCAGTAACATATGCCCGGTCTGAACATATGTTACCCGTAATTGCTGTAAAGTAACCTAGTTATGTACATGTGTATATCTACAATGACATATATATGTTTTTTTTGTGTGTATATGTGTATATATATCAATAAATGTTGTATGTGTATATATATATATATATATATATATATATATATATATATATATATTTGCATGTGTGTGTGTGTGTATATATGTATATATATATATACATATATATTTACATATACATATATATATACATCTATATATCTATATTTGTATACGTATATATATATATATATATATATATATATATATATATATATATATATATATATATATATATATATATATATATATATATATATATATATATACATACACACATCTGTGTGTCCGTTGACCAATACATTTCCCGGACAAACACACTTACACATGCGTATTGGGTTTTATCTCTGCTTCAACAGCATACTATTGCCTTAGTCATTATGACACCGACACTTCACTACGGTTAACTTGTAATCAGTATATAGCACGTTATACAGTGGACAGATGTCGCACTTTGTTCATGTATGGAGTACCGCTGATAACTGTGATGTGATACAGTGTCATTTGACCTATTCCTCATCTGCACAGCCTATTATTCCTGCTACTGTATTTGTTTCTGTGCACATTCATATTATTTATGTCAATAAATGGAGTGCATGTGTTACAGAAAATGTACGTAAACATATTAATGTCTGCATGTTGTTGTGTCTTTCGGCTTTTCCCGGTTAGGGGTCACCATAGCGGATCTCCGGTCTGCTAATGATTGGCAGATAGATTTTTATGTGCCGAGTTGCCAGCCCTGATGCACAACCTTCAACGAAGGTACGCCCATTCACACATATCTCCACGCAGAAGACGCTCTAGCTAAGAATCGCATCTATGTACTAGCTGACCTACACGGGCTGCTCCATTGGAACCGCCGCAACCAACCCTGGCACTCCTGTTTCCATAATTGCATAGCCATAGTTTCTCCAGCCCACCCGTGTTGAGTTTCCACGCATAACAGCCATTATCCACCTGATATCGCAGCCATGACACACCTTTACACATTGCCCTCTCCAGAGCGTTAGGGGCCCTACACACATTTTGTACCGCCTCATATATTCACAGGGTCTCCCGCCATTTATATTTGCACATACGTGCCTTTCCTGATGTTATGGATTACGAACATTTGCAGGTTAGAAGTGTAGGTGGTCACAACATGAACTACATTCCATCTGTGTGTAATGTTGATGTAGCAGTTCAATGATATTATGGCCACTGGTATAACCCTGCCTCTGGTGTGCATAGTGGTGCTCTACTCACTCTTGTGCAGCTTTATCTGACATACGCTGCAAGCACTATATAATACCTTGGTTGCTCTAGATTCCCTTCACAACCCTTGTGTATGCTTTCTTCTTTCGGCGTTCAATATATATATATATATATATATATATATATATATATATATATATATATATATATTTTCATATATTTCTTTATTTTATGTCTGTGGATATATATCTATACACACACACATATATAAGTTACATCTGTACAAAACAACATACATTTGCTATGCTGGGAGCTGCTTACACCCACGCAGGCACACTTGCATATCCTTATTGTGAGTTACATATGTTTACTGCCACTTATTTGTGCTTACGTGTGCCTTATTCTTTATGACAGTACCACTTTGAATGATGGACTCCGGTTAACAGCCCCATGCAAAACACACGTTCACCTTTACATGTTTAAATGTTGGCTTTACAGCACAGAGGCATTCATTACACAAGAAAATGATATGTGCTATAGTTGTACTTGAACTGGGAATGCATTTACGTTAGGCGGATGCTATAACCACTACATTATTGGTGTTCTGCTTCATTTATATGTATACCCATGGTTCATAGCTACCCTAACATACGCCTCACCACTTCACTTACACAGCAGGCATCCATTCTCCTGCTGGGAAAACCACAGTACTACACATGCGACATTCCCTATTCCCTACTGCTCTGGACCCGTGCTGCATGTTTACTCACTACAAGGATATTCAGAACTCCAAAGCTTATAGTCCTGGCACATACGTGTGTTTGATTGTCAGTGTGTTTATGTGGTGATCCGGGTTTAGGCTTGTCCGACTGGTGACCGGAACTGCCCTGTACCTGTTCAAATGTCAGACGTAGCACATGGACAGAGTTGGTCCCAATTTTAACATTCTACCTGTGTTTACAGACACAGGTGTTTGTGCACCTCTGACCAGATTATTATGTTGGCAATACATAATATAGGGTGGGGGGTGGTTCCCACTACATAATACAGAGGTGGGGGGGGTGTTTCCACTGGTGTTCCCCTTCACATTTGACTATTTCATTCATTCATATATACGATGAATATTATTCTGGACATCACTTATGACTTCACTACAGGTATGCAATAGTACTGTCAACAAATGTGACAGTTGGTTGGTGTACATATGTGTACGTCCTCTGTAATACTCAGGGACAAATTTCAACAGTGACAGGGACAAGGCAATGACAAATCAGGGAAATCACGGACACTTCTACAATATAAGTACTATTAACTTGAAATGTGTTGACAGATTTAGAGCCATATGTATTAATACTTATTTTCTGCAGTTAAAAGCATCTATTACTCGTAATTATTGTCATTAGTCATTCAAGTGTCATTCAACACCTTTCGTCCAAAGGTCACTGGTTTTGTGAGTGATTAAGAGGCTGGCCAGTTATTGCATGAATGCTCTGACCATTGGTAGGGTTGCCACATTTTCATATGTACAGGATGGGATATATTCTGGACACACCAGATTGTTTAGGCCAACAAATACCCACGGTCAGTACAGGGTTTAGAACATTCATTATTTTCCTAGATGAGAGCCTATTCCTGTAGCACTTTAGTTGCTTATTCTGTTTCTTGTACGAGTTACGTATTTTATATCCAGAAATAACTGTTTTAGGCAACTGTTACATGAAATATGGTACATAGTTATTTCCTACAATCACAGGACATTTGCCATTGTATCATTCTTAGTCAGGACACACCTACCCAAACAGTGACTGTCCCTCACAAAGTGGGTCAGGAGGTACCCTGCTTACGTCAGCGCCTTAATCACCCTATTTCCAAGTGCCACTATGCGACTGTGTACAATATATTCTCTCGATAATTCATGTGGGGAGATGTGCATCACGGGCAGGTGTTTGATCCTGGGTAGTAGGTTCTGCATGACCGTCTAGAGGCTGAACAGTCTCGTGAACCACTACTGCACATACAACTTGTGTCCTGATGTCTACAGGACTGGACATCATGTCGTGATACCAAGTCTGATGTTTACACAGGATACTTATCCCATGAGGGATATCCAAAAATTGAACAAGCCAATAATCGTCCATTCTTTTGGATTTACGAAAATGTGTTAGGGTTTTACATGCAAAGGATACATACTTTGCAATCCTGACACTGCCTAGGGTGACACTGCCTACTACATATGAGTAGTGGTCACTATGTGTAGATATGGCTGCGCCAACCTAGTAGCCCGAGTATGGCTGGATTTGGTGGACATTCAGGAATGGGGGCAGGTTGTGTGCTGTAGATGGGATGATGGGTATTCAATTATGCATCCAGGCGTGTTGCATTTGGATGGCCCAGTTCCATCCAGACCATTCTGTGGGTATGTGCCGGTGACGTTTCTGTACATTTGTATCACACATTTTAATATTCATATGTTTGTGTGATTGTGTTCTACATTATGGCCTGTCAGGTTGTATTGCAGATGTGTATGCTTGTTCTTTGTGTTTCTTTCTGATTCACCTGCTGCTCCCTCATTGTCTCCAGTTCACCTATTGTGCATCCAACACAGTCTCGCCTTTGTGGATTATACCATGACCCACCCCGCCACACACATATTCCAGACACTCCATCCATCCCTTCTTTGGTTGATGGCCCATGGCACGGTCAAGGGAAAACATTGCATACACTACATATGTCAGGTACCTGTATGGTTGTGAGGGCTACCCTGGCATTTTTCACCTTCCACATGCTGTACATCACACACATAGGTACACACAAATACTTATCTTTCATGACATGGTAGGTACAACCGGGTAATACCCGTTTAACTTTGACACATCCTGACAAGAATGGTTTGGACCGCATATGGGCAGATTTTGGCTGAATGCTTTGACCATTGGTAGGGTTGCCACCTTTTCATATGGCCAGGATGGGATATATTCCAGACACAAATCAGATTCTACAGGACAACACATACCCACAGTCAGTACTATGGATAATACTTTTGTTTTATGCCTATATGTTAGCTTATTGTTGTAGCAGTTTATATGCACCTTCTGTTTCGTTTACTTGCTTATTCTATTTCTTGTAACATGTGGTATGTTACATACGGAACTAACTATTGTATGTGACTATTACATGAGATGTGGGACATAATTATGTCATACGGTCGCAGGATATTTTACATTTATAATGGTTTTGGTATGGACACAACTGCCCAGCTGTGTACTATCCCTCACAATGTGGGACAGGTGGTAACCCTGACCATTGGGCTAGATGTAGCTATTGGCGATGCGCTAACATGATGTGTTTCACTTCCAGTTGGTATAACTATCTACACTGCATTAGAATACAGGCACACGGTTTTAAATGTTATTTGTTCGAGGGATGGAGACTCGATATTCGCTAACGTGCAGTTGTGTTTCCTTCTTAATTTTGTGTTCGCAAGAACTGTCTTGCATGCTTTGCATACATTTCAGTATCCATGGACACTAACAGGTGTGATTACTATTGCAGGCAGATTGTAATATTCAGCATTTTAGGTTGTACGCCAACAGCCGACATTTCCATGCCTCACTGCGGCACTTCGACACGCCCCATGCACTCGTGCTCGTTTCCTATGCACGTGGCTGTGGCTGCAGTGCACCTTCATTAATATGCATATGGTGCTACTGCACCATCTACACGCCGCATGGTCGGCGCAAGCCTAATGCCGGCCTTGCCCCGAGCTTCATGAATCCTGGGGTAAATCTAATACCGCTCCATGGGTCACAAAGGAAACTAAGATAAAAATTAAAAGAATCGCAAGCCTAAAGCAGATGCCCTATGCTGACCGTCTAAAAAAACTCCAGCTATACTCTGTCACTTATTGTCTACTCAGAGGCAATCTCTGCTTAACATACAAGGCCATGTCAAACCCGGAGCTGTTGAACATGCTACACTTAAAGAAATCCCAATCCCTCAGAGCCATATAGGTTCATAGATTAGTACTAGGCTAACTGGACTTGTGAGCTATTTTAAGCCTAGCCAATTATCCCTTGTGAGACTCAAACCTGCACCTTGTGTTTGCAAGGCAAACACTTTAACCATTAGGCCACCCTCCCAACATGCTCCAGGGATCTAAACCTTGTCATCACAATGAACAAAACATGCTGGGGGATAGGTTCCTGACCTAGAGACTCCCCAGACTCTGGAATAGATTGCCCATACATGTCAAGCAGAGTGCTTCCTTGGCCCTCTTCAAAAGGAACCTTGACGATTGGATGGGAGATAGGAAATTCACCTCGGAGATCACATCAGTCACTGCGCTAGACAGGGGTTCCAGGAAAGTAAATATTGTGAGAAGAAATAGCCATCGAATTGTTATGGCTAGGCTTGTATAGGCCCTAGGACCGATAGCGTAGTACCAACATATGAACCTATAAATATAGCCTGGACCAAATGGGGAACAACTAAAGGCCCCCTCGACCAAGTGAGATATCGTCAACTTAGAAATGATACAAAAAAACTCATTTTTCTAGACAAAAAAAAACTACTACCAGAAACTCCAATTTAAACACCAAAACAATCCCCAAAAGTTTTGGGCAGGTATTAACTGACTTCTTCATCCAGGACAATCTACTACCCCAACCCCATCAAACTACACCCATAAATCCTCAGAAACTGTTGCCACTGCCTTTAATAGCCTTTTCATTGAAACTATTCAGTCCTTAGCTAACCAACTTACTCCCACCCACTCTAACTCTACCACTAACACACCCACTTCTAATCCCCCCTTTAACTTCCAACTTGTCTCTACCACTTTTATCAGATTGCTTATCAAAAAACTGAAACCAACCACCCTTTCTGCTGATTTCCTTCCTGTAGAGTACCTACAAAAAGATGCCGATGCCATAGCATTCCCCATCTCTATCCTAATCAATAGAACACTAACTAATGGAACTATCCCCTCAATCTGGGAAATATCCTGTGTTATCCCACTTCACAAAGGTGTAAGTTCAGCAGAACTGTCCAACTACAGACCCATTGCCATTCTCTCACCACTAACCAAATTAATGGAGAAGTGTGTTCATAAGCAACTTATGGACTATCTCATTCAGAACAGTCTGCTTGCCAACTCTCAGCATGGCGTTAGGCCACATCACAGCACCACCTCTGCCCTCCTTTCTTTTACAAATACCATATTCCAAAATAGGAACAACAACAGGCTATCTTCAGCCCTATTTCTAGACCTGTTGAAGGACTTTGATATGGTCAACCACAAATTACTCATCCATTCCCTAAAATCCATCTCCCTAGATAACCATGCTATTCAGTGGTTCCTATCCTATCTGAATTGCAGACAAGAGGCTGTATTATGGCAGGGCAAACTGTCCACCCTGCTACCTCTCACCCTTGGTGTCCCTCAGGGCTCTATTCTAGGTCCTCACCCTTGGTGTCCCTCAGGGCTCTATTCTAGGTCCTCACCCTTGGTGTCCCTCAGGGCTCTATTCTAGGTCCTCACCCTTGGTGTCCCTCAGGGCTCTATTCTAGGTCCTCACCCTTGGTGTCCCTCAGGGCTCTATTCTAGATCCTCTACTCTTTTCTATCTTCATCAACAATCTTCACATTGCCATCCCTGGTGCAACTTGCATTCAATATACAGCCGGTTCTACCCTGATCTGTACGGCCTCCTCCCCTTTAGACCTGCAAACCATAACACAAAACACATTTAACACAGTTGAAAACTGTCTCTCTAATCACCATCTGTTGTTATATGCCAACAAAACTAAACTGCTCCTCTTTACCCCCACCAGTAGATCCACCCCATTTTCCTTCTCCATAACATCCAACAACGGTACCACTATCTCTCCAGGTGACCATACTAAGCTTTTAGGAGTCATAGTGGACAATAATCTCAAATTTGATCTGCATATCAATAAAACTATAAAAAACATTAATAAAAAGCTTGGCTCATTATATAGAAGCAAACCTTTTCTAACTCCAATAGCTAGGGCTGCAATCACCCACTCACACCTACTCTCTACCCTTCTATATGCCTCCCCCATACTCTCCAATATGAGCAAAACTGAACTTAGTAAGCTCTCTCTCACTGTTACAACCATATTGCCAGATTTGCCATAGGCTCAACATTTAGGACACATCACTGTTAAAACTTCAGTCTTCTTGGGTGGCTAGAACTGCCTAGCCTACTTCTGTTCAATCAGCTTATAGTAGCACACAAAATTCTGTACCACCCTGAAAATATTCCGGTACTCAGAAATATCATAAAGCCATACAGTAATTCAAGGCAACTATGCTCATCTAATAAACTGTTGGTCCAAACCCACAAAGCCATTAACTCACCCGGCGACTCCGTTTGCCAACATCATTGGTAAAACTTGGAATTCACTTCCATCTGATCTTACCCTCAAACCTTCTTTAAGACTCTTCAAAAAAGGCCTCAAACAGTATTTAAAGAGCACTGGCTTTGTCCCTGTACTAACCCTGATTAATCACTACTTATTCAATGCCTTATTTAAATTAATATTGTACGCATCTCTTGCTCATAATAGCTTGCTGCAACCTGCTGTTTTTGTCTACTATTACACATTGTCTATATTGTGAGTACCTACTTGAGGGCTTTGTAAATATGTTTGACTCATATCTGTTATGTTCTATCTGTGTTATCTGGAGCTTTTCTCCTCGGGCCTCCACTGAAAATGGACATATATCCAGTCAGACTATCCCGGTCAACAAATGTAAAATAAATAAATAAATATCACTACCCTTTATAGCACACCAACATTATGAACTATCGCCTTCAAACACCTCAGTTTGTGGCTAGACCAATCACTAACATTCCATACATATATTGAGAAATGAAGGAGAAAAGTCTCACATTATCTATCCAACTTAGGCATGGAAGCTATAGGCAAAGAAGTCCTTCTAGCCTGATTAAAGACTTCCTGTAATAGCCACAGTGTCTTAGAAAAATGTTTCCACACTACAGGCCATTGACGACAAAATATGTCACTTCATCACTAATTCACCCTCAAAAAGCCAGATGTCTACCAGTGCAGCACAGAGTACACCTGGGACTAGGCTCTCTCATTTTCAGACTTCTTCAGCTGAACGAATTCTCACTAGTAGCTGACATACTTATACCAAACAAACACACACTATATTATCAGATGCCTCTCCTAAGCATCCCCCATCTCTAAACCCATAAACCAAGCTGCACTACTCCAAAAACTCTTTCTCCATTCTTCCTCAAAAGTATGGGAATCAGTCATCCCACCCAAAGGAACTGCAATCAGCCTTACTCACCTTCAGAGCTGAACATAAAAAATTCCTCCACACCAAATCAAACTTTACTTATGCCACAGCAGGCCACATCATCTAAGGGCCTCTGAACCCCTAGCCTTACTCTATCTCTACTACTAACACCTCTTAACTCCGTCTCCTCCAGCTTTCCCTTTTTCTGATTACTTCACAGCATTTCCAGCATGATATAAACCTGGAATGTAATTTTATAACATTAAAAAATGTACACTTCTCTCGTAATTGTTGCTACATCTTTTAATTACTACTATACATTTTTTCTATATACTACAAGTTTCTGTTATTGATAATTACAGTTTACTACCTCTCTCTGTTCTACTTTTTTATTTATCTTTGTGAATTATTTCACTCAATCAGCTCCAACAAATAGTTGTCATCAGTGTACTACCTTGGTAAACAAAGGTAGTAAAACAAACTAAATAAAATAAAATAAAATATTATAATATAATATAATATAATATAATATAATATAATATAAAACACACACACACTATAAAAAAGGGGGGTCTTAATATATTGTGTATCAAGCTTTAAATGTTTGTTAGAGGAAGCTAAAAGTCACGTGGTTCATTTTCATTTAGACTGTTTGCCCTTCTTAAAGAACTAATTGTTTTTAGTGTCAATCCACAATGTAACTGCATTGTTTACTAATCATCCTCTGAAGCAACGACAAACATCACTGGGATGCTTGTGTTTTAGTTTTAGCAAAGCAGGAGTATATTTGTTTCATTGAATGTGAGAACAATCCAGAGTAGGATAAGTCTGGACTAAGCCACAGATGGAGGGTAACGCAAGGGTAAGGACAATGTTGAATTTATAATATGTATTTTGAGGACATGGTAGTAATTGGCATGGATAGAAGAAAGAAGGTAAGGAAATGATGAATACGTACTGCATCCATGACTGGATCAAGCTAATCAGAAAGAGGGCAAGGAAGGGGACAGAATGTATTAATTTGGGCAGAAGAGGAGGATGGTAAAATGTAAGTAGGAGAGATACACGAGGAACTAGTGCAGTTTGGAAAAGACTGCAAGATATTACATTTTGAAGGTGGATGCGGGAACAGGGTTTACTGCAAGTATACAGAATAACATTATTTTACAGAGTAGGTGGGGAGTAAAGTATATGGAAAATGATAACGTAACATATATTGTATCTGTGAAAAATTATAATTAATTAATGGATGTGTATGCAGTTTGGCAAATCTTGTTTTGCAATGCAGCTTTTGCCTCTGGCTTCATATATGACAGTAAGGGCAGGTTTTATTTAAGCAGCTAACTGACAATAATGCTTTAAAATAGTATGTACCTTATTTTGTAAGTGAAAATAAATCAGAATAACTACAGCTATATCATATAACAAGCATGTTTGTTAGTGCGTGGATTATTTTGATTTAAACAGCATTAAATGTAGCCATGTTGATCTAATAATGAAGTAATGAGATGCATAAATGCATGCAGGATGCTTAGAGGCACCAAGCTTAGCAGACCAATTACATTATTTAACTAAGTATGAAATGTAGCAACTATAGTGTTTATGAGCTCAATTCATCAGTTAAAAAAGAATATTGGTGATCACTTACTTTTTTCCCTTTTGCTGTTCATTATACTCCATTCTTTTGCAATAAAGTGCTCATGTCTGTTTTCTACATGCAAATCTGTAGGCTTCAGTGCATAATAAATTCAATTAATTTGTAAGTGTGTCTCAGAAGGACTGGTAGCTCTGATTCAGCTTCATTGTCTGCCTATGACAATTTATCAGCTGAGTAAATTGCTTATTGAAATCTTGTGTCATACTGTCCTTTGTTCTTTCATTCCCAGATGTCTCTTCATTGTGACTATCCCTAGGTACTATTTATTTAAGGATTCAACCCTTTACCATTTACTAAAACAACCAGTAGACAAGCATTAAATTTCCTTAAGCATTGAAAATGTTCTGTTGCAAAACAATATGATTTAATCATATTCTCTTGTCGTTATATAGGAACAAAAATAACAGACACTTATTTTTATGTTTTGCTTCTCAACTGAAAATCATAAATTCACATATTTAATCATTTTGCTTAAGATATGAAGCTTAGGCATAGATTTTACTAAAATTAAGAACCCATCATTTATCTTAATGTGTACCATGCTTCACGTAAGAATCCAGGTAAGACAAAGTGACTGATGCTGATGCTTCTAACACCTGTACCATTATGTAGGTGTCTAAGTCCATTTACTATGAGAGAAGAAGCATTATGGTAAAGGATACAGAGAGACTTGGGAAGGATGACATTATAGAAAATGTGTCTACAAAAGGCTACAAAGTACAACACGAGACTTAGGTATTGTTAAGAAGTTTTAACTAGTTCATATGATGACAACAGTTCTGCATCCAGAAATTATGGAAGGCGAGCAGATATAATTACACAGTTATACTTTATATCAAAAAAGGGAACTGGACATACCAGTATTATAAAACAGAGTGCCTTCAGATGTCTGATCTTCAACTGTCTCTCTCTAGTAGGTATGTATTACATTGATTTAATGATAACAGTTGCATAATATTAGGTTAGACATTTGCATGGTACTTGACATTTGAAAACTGAGCAAGACTTAGCAGTGCTAATGTACAGCAATCAAGGCAGCTTTCCAAAGGATGCTGGGTAGAAGGGAATCAGCTGCCCAGCTACTATGCTCTCATATCCATGAAAGGGCACAGAGCTATAGGTAATGTCAGAATGTAATGAGGTATCACAAAAAGATGGCATTACAGTCACCTACATCCTCAGATGTGTGATAATCTCAAATTCAGGGCAACAGTGCACCCATCCTTAAATATAGCTCTTTGCATAGAGGAATAAAGCCCAGAGGACAGCAAGGGTGACCTGAGTGGTGAGCACCTACTGTCAGCTCACCCACGCTGAGGGGATGGAGGTAGTTCAGGCTCATCCCATGGGTGACACCTAGCAGTACCTGTAGGTGTTACACCAAATGGAGTCTGAGACTACCAAGCCCACCAAGTGTGACAGCATTTTCACACATTTTAAACCAAGGAGATCTCAGTGTTTGGAGACACACCTCCCATCAGTAGAAAGTAACAAAAGAGTATGACAGCTGCTGAGGGGGAAGGGGAAACATTCCCAAGGAAACAGGGTAGGTATCTCAGCAGGACCAGCAAGTTGAACTGCTGCCTACCACCCATCTCTTATCAGGGAACAATGGGTGAACAGGGAGTCCTGTATGTGCAAAATGGGCCATAGAGCTCTCACCTATCCTGGGGATAACTAACATCCCTTCCCCCCGAAATGAATTGGACAAACTGGCCCATTGGAACAAAAACGTATAATCTAAATGTCTAATCTTCTCACTTTCCACATAAGTGCTTTAAAGGTAGGTATTATAACTAGTATAAAGCTAAGGACAAACTGAATAAAGCCATGTCAAAACTGTGAATATTTTAAATTTATTAAAAAGTCAGAGAAATCTCCTGGGTATCTCAAAGTAGAGCATTTCTAAATTCCATCTCTGTTTACGTAACTAACATATGGTAAGTCAATAAAATATTGACTAGGCCAAGTGCAAAATTATCACAAACCCTCTAGCACATTAGTAGATCAGAAATCACCTCTGAGGTAAGCAAAAACAGATACAATCTTTGAGGTAACATCTCTCCACCATACAGATTTTATTAAGGGATGGTTCTAAAATTTAACTGCAGAATTTGCACCAGTACGGAAAGCCTGTCATCTACAAGGATCTTATAGATAATGATTAAGACGAACCAACATGACTAAAGAGGTCCAAACTGAGGCAATCTAGCCCAAAGGTCTACCTTTTATCTCATACTAGGATAAATTAAAGATGGAGGTGCTGGCCAAGGATTTCTGCAGTGTTCCAGGAAACAGTATTCACAACTGCTGAAGTTTAAGTAATCCTTCTGTCATAAAATGTTAAACTTCTGCATATAATTAGTGCTGTCATTTGAGCCTTCTTTGTTCTATTGCCACTGACAATAAAGAAATATTCTAGAAGGCAATAGGAACTAAGTATTTAGCATTATATAACAGCCAAAAAGTTTAAGGGTATTATATTTCTTAAAATTTAACAGAAAAGGTATATATGCTTAGCAAACTGAGGCACAATAATTGTAGTTTAAAAGTGAAGGATTGCCCAACATATTATATTAAAATACCAAGTATCACTGAATCAGGTATCTCATAAGTGCTGCCTGGACTCTGAAGAATGTGCTAATGAGGAGCTCAACAGACAAGTAATGGGCATGCATGCAAGCGATCATTTATAATGCTCAGTCTACCATAGTAGAGAGGAAATGACTAATGCTGAAGATAGGAGTTTCTGGTGGGGATGCACATGTGAAAGCATGCATGTCTTGCTTGGGCACCCAAGACTAGTTTCAAAAAGTGCATTTTTGTAGCATTTGCTGTTTTTCATGGGGTCTCTTCCTATTTTAATGTAGACGGGGAGTAGACAGGACCTTGTCTGTTCACATGGAGTAGAGAGTAGAGAGGATTTTTCTCTGTTCGTGTCTGTTATGCAGGAGAGAAGAAAAAAGCAATTGAAATATTCCGCTGAAACATGGGACGATTGGGATCCGACTTTTATATAGATGTCAGTATACAGTGAGAAATGCAGGTTGGCTCTTGCAACAGATTAGTTAGCAACTTGAAGACATCAAAGAAAGCACTGCAGTACACCTTTCTCAACTGGAACAAACGGTTTTCCAGCATTTAGGCTCATAGGTTCATAGGTAGGTACTAGGCTATTGGCCATATGGCCTATATAAACCTAGTCAAAAAGGTACCCCGGCTTTCGCCACACAAGAAAATGATTCTCCTGTGCCCCTGTCGAGCAGAGCCCCAGAGGTGATCCCCGGGGTGAATTTCCTATTTCCTATCCAATCATCAAGATTTTTCTTGAAGAGTGCTAATGAGGAGCTCTGTTTGACATAGATAGGTAGTTTGTTCGAGAGTATGGGAAGTCTCTGGGACAGGAATCTATCCCTCCAGCATGTTCTGTTTATTGGGGTGTGCCATCCAGTGGGCACAGAGCCTGAGGTGAGGCTATGATTAACATGGTGCTTAGGTGGGGTGCCAGTTTATTCTGTAGTTCATGTAGAACACAGCCTGGGATGTTGTCAGGTCCCATGGATACTGTGTTCTTGGCTATGGAGAGTGTGGTTTTTGCAGCCATGATTACAGGAACTTTGCATTCTTCTGGTATAGAGATGAGCCCTTTAGGGGGTGAGAGAGAAGTAAAGTTAGCACTGAACCTATCTGCCAGGATGTTGGCAATATCAGTTGGTTCTGTATATTTAGTGCCATTGTGCTGTAACTCAGAGCAGATCTGAGTGTTGCCATTGAGATTCTTGACATAGCTATGTGGTTGTCTTTAGAATCAGTGGCAATTTTGTTTTTGTAGCTAGCTTTGGAGGATTTTATGAGGGATCTCAGCTTCTTACTGAGGCTGACCAGGGAGTTCCTCCAATCATGGGATTTTACTCTTTTTTGCAACAGTTTCTTTCTTCTGTTGTAGAGTTTGTTTATGGCAGGGGACCACCAGATTGGCTTCCTTTTTTTGGAGGATTGCATCTTAGTTCTGTTAGGGATAGCACAATCCAGGCACTCATGTAAGTGCTTATAAAGTGCATTTGTGTAGGATTCAGCAGTCGTACCTCTATTGTCCGTCAGCATGGGTTTAGTGAAGTTTGCCAGTTCTGTCTTAAGAAGTGTGAAGCTGGCTTTCGAGAATTTTTTTATGGTGGTTTCCCTAATGGGGGGTGGGGGCGGGATGAAAATGTCTAGGGTGATTTGCTTGTGGTTGGATCTGACAAACGAGTAATTGACCTCTGGTGTGGAACACTGGTCACCCATGTTGGTAATGACCAGGTCTAGGATATTGCTGCCCTGGTGGGGGTGTGGATAAGTTGATCCAAGGTGTTGGAATTTATGAATTGCAGAAAACATTGAGCAAAACAGTTGGTGCATGAGTAGTTTTCCCAGTTAATGGTGGGGTAGTTGAAATCACCCATTATGAGGGTGTTGGGTTGTACCCTAATATTTTCCAGTGTATCAAGAAATGAGAAGTAGGAATCCTGGGGCATTGTGGGGGATCTGTAGAAAGTTACAATTTGGATTGTGGTCTTGCCCAGAGTTAGTTGCACTTGGATAATCTTGGATGCATTATGCTGAGCAACTAGCCTGGAGGTGTGGATATCCTTAATGAATATGGACATGCCTCCGCCTTTAGTGTTTCGGTCCAGGTTAGGTGGCCGAAAGGTGTGATATGAATTATAGCCTGGTAATGCAGGGGTGCTCTCTGGAGCCTTGAACCAGGTCTCTGTCACCGCACAGATGTCGATGTTCTCCATTTTAAGGAGTGCCTCGAGTGAATGCATTTTGAGGTTTAGACTTCTAGCATCGAGTAGCATTATCCTTAGATTTTGCTTGCTTGTATCTGCTACGGTGGTGAATTTGTCATTTGAACCTTGCATAAAAAAGGCACTATAGGGGTGGCAAGAGCCTTAGCCAGTATCCGGAATCCCAAGGGCGACAGGTGCAGGCCATCTCTGGCAAAGCATCATGGTCTGTTGATCATGTCATCGCAGGAAGACAGATACTGGATACCCTTAGAATGACACCAGAAGCGTAGCCTATTGATGAAGTCAATAATTGTGTCTTTGTACTGTGGTATCATTCTGGGTGATGGCAGGATGCTACTCAGGGCTAGGGTCATACCTGCCTGGGCTACAAGATCGTAGAGCTCCTCCATATCTCTTTTCACGTAATCCAGGGAGGATTGCATAATGAAGAAATCCATGAGAACCTAATGATGGGAGGTGTATGTGTCATATGGTTGTTTGATCTCTCAAAGTTATTACAGCATCTTTTTGGATCAAGGAAAGTGGTGCCTTCTCCATGCAAGAGTAACTTTAATATAGTCTAGCATAATAAGTGCCTTCACAGTTTCAGTTGCTTGGAAAGTCATACAGTTGGATCAAGTATAGGCCCTTTCAAAAGAAACAATGGATTTGAACACTGGGTAACAGCCAGTGAAGCACAACGCAAGCTCTTCCAGCTGAAAATGTCAACCAAGATTTAGTGGGACAGAGGTAGAACCCCTGCTTCAAGGCAGTCCCAGAAAAAGATGAGGGTAAGGACTGCCTTACTCACTTAGTCCAGAAAATAGCAGAGCGGACATAATTTTTTCTCTAGTGAGATTTTATTATAAAGGCCTCACTGGTTATTTGTTCCTGAAGCAGTGAGTAAGACACTATTAAGACCTATATTGGATTACTTTGCATCCTCCACATTGAAGGAGTGGATTGCCCAGCTTTTGGACCCCAGACAGTGTAATCAAAGAAAGCTTTCAAAGACATTTTGTTGATAATAACAAGGAAGCAAAGTGGTACTTTCTTGCCAGCTGTATGACTTTCCAAGCAACTGAAACTGTGAAGACACTTATTATGCTAGACTATATTAAAGTTATTTTTACATGGAGAAGACACCACTTTCCTTGATCCAAAAAGATGCTGTAATTACTTTGAGAGAGCAACCAACCATCTGAAACATACACCTCCCATCATTAAGTTCTTATGTATTTCTTCATTATGCAGGCACAAAAGACATTGGCTTTGGCAGTTGAGGCAAATAGAAACTTTTTCCCATTTTTAAACCTTACATGAAACAAAGGGAAAAACTGTCTCTGTTTTCTAAAGTACTATAAAACGTAGTGGAAGAAACATAAAGAAACATAAGAAACTCAGGTGAAAAGTCAAGGTAATAGATCACTGAATAAGCAAATATGTGGAGAAGCAGAAATAGTCATTAAGGGCTGATCTTTAGGACTGTAAATGTTGAAGTATTATCTTTTCCCCTTCTCCCACCTTTCCTCTACACTCCTATACCCTTTTTTTAGTTCTGCTAAACGGTGGTAATAGAAATTCTCGGTTAACATATGAAGAGCTACAGAGAGAATTTCCCCAGAAAACAAATGTCTTTTTATGTAAATATTTTACCTGGTTGTTGCATCAAAGCTTAGTAAACACATAGCACATTCTCCTTGGAAGTAATTTGCTAGATAAATGTAAATAGTGTATCTTTAATAGATTTTGGTTACAAATAATGTTATTATAAGTTATTTATGTTAATTCTGGCCATACAGATAACTAATTGTCTATTGCACCATGATCAATCAGGTTTTATAAAGGGATGAGGAACTTTTTAAAAATACTTATGACTCACTTATAGAAGATGGTAATAATAGAGGGGGCAGTTTGTTCATTCTTTGCTTTTATCAACAGTTATCTCTTGGTTCAGCAGTATTTTGGTGGCATCTTTCAAGTGCTATTCAACAGATTCTAGCATAACGAACACTGAATAAAGGACAGTGAGTATGCGATTTACACGATTTTTTGATCTTACAGAATTGTTATGCAAATTGTTCTCTTGAAATGTAATTCACACAATAAGAGGACTAAAATATTTGCATATATTAGGAAACAATCTCCATCTGTTGTACCTCTCCAGGAAACTCATTTGGACAGTTATTCAGCATGAATAATACTAATAAACAGGACATGCTGGAGGGATAGATTCCTGTCCCAGTGACTCCCCTCACTCTGGAATAGAATCCCAATCCATATTCGACAGAGCTCCTCTCTGACCCTCTTCAACAGAAATCTTGATGAGTGGATGGGTAATCATAATGTCTACCCTGGGATCATTTCAGGAGCCCTATTGACAGAGGCCCAGGTTACTAATCTAATGGGGAGGCGAAAGCCATCACTCTGTGACTAGGCTTATAAATGCCCATGGGCAGATAGCCTAGTACTTACCTATGAACCTATGAAACATTAAAATGTTTGGATGTGAGAGGGTCATATGTTCCTCTTATCAAGGTGGGAATTGGATGTGTGTGTGCTCATATGTATATGTTTGTGCATGTGTGTGTGTGTGTGTGTGTGTGTGTGTGTGTGTGTGTGTGTGTGTGTGTGTGTGTGTGTGTGTGTGTGTGTATGTATGTTTGTCTGTGTCTGTGTATGTGTGTTAATAGGGGAAAATAATTCATTTTGTTTTATGTGCTACCAGGATAGATAAGGTTAGGAGATATGTAGCATATAAAGGTTGGTTAGGTGCTAAAATGGTTATGTTTACTTCACTTTATATTTCACCAGGTATCTCAGTTAAGGAAGTGATTGTCATTTTCAGTGAGTTTGTCTCATTGCATTAAGATTTTACTTTATTCTCCTTGAGCAAGAGCACTACAGTATATCCAAATGATGTTTATTTCAACCTTAGAGCAGCCAAACTTCCCCAACTGGGTAGATTCTTTGGCAAGTATGGAAAATTATGACCTTTATTCATCAGACTAGAAGGTTTGGAATCCTCACAGTTTACATGTTCTCTTACACAATTTAGCTAGGCTTTAAAACTGAAATACTTTTTAAACAGTCCCAAGGCGAGATAGACAGTTAGTGGGGTGGTGACTGAGTTACTCCACCTGCTTAATAGCGTTGAATTTTGATTATGTTATTTATGTTAATTCTGGCTATACTGATAAATAATTTCCTACAGCAGATGATACATCACAAACAATCAGGTTTTATAAAGGGATGAGAAACCTTTGATAAAATGTATTTATTTTATTTATTTATTTCAGTTTGATGACTGGGGGATTCCACTGGGCCTAAAAGAGCCCGTTTTCAGTGGAGGCCCAGGGAGAAAAGCTCCATTGACAATGACAATCATACAGAGCAATGTAGTCATATACTCCATGCTTAGTATACAATATGAAATACATTTATGGAGTATAAATTCATTTACAGAGAGCTCCTAGTGACAGAGACAAACATGCAAAACAAAGAAGCCATCTACTTCATGCTGACTACATAATTTTAAAGTATATTTACAGAATATAAATTCATTTACAGAGTATAAAATCTTGCAGCAAAAAGTTCTTATAGTATTTATAAAGTGTAATATTTAGAGAAAAATAATAGCTGGAATTTAGTTATAAACAAAGTTTGGAGTAAGTACAAGTAGGGGTAGCTGGGGAAAGACTGTGATAATAAAAAAAAAGAGAACTAGAGGAAAGGAAAGATGTAGTCAGTGGAGGGACTTATGTTGGAGAAGAGCATGGTCATTCCCACTTTGAAGATAGTTAGGAGTAAAGGAGGGATTTGAAGCTGGCATGGTTTGGAGTATGTCGAAGAGAGGGGGTAAGTGAGTTCCATAGTTTAGCTAAGGAGCAGGACAGCAGAAGGTGTCCAGGGGGCCGTGAATGTTTGTAGACTTTAGAAGGTTTTGATTTTCTGATTGAAGTGCATGATTAGGAATGCAGTGGATTAAGGTGCTGGAGAGAGGGACAGCTGGAGGGCTTGAATATGAGCTTATGGGAAATGGTAAGTTTAAGAAAGTTCAGGTAACTGGGAAGCTTGAGCCATTGCAGGGTGTGGAGGGAGAGGCAGTGAGGAGATCAGTTTTTAGAATTGGTGGCAAATTTGCAAATTTTATTGTAGCAGGATTCCAGTTTGGATTGTAAGCTGAGTTGGAGATTAGTGAACAGAGGATATAACTTCCTTATAGAATATGCTAATAATATAGGGAACAGTTTGATCATCCTTTGATATGGAAAAAGTGATTGGGTAGAGTGGAGTTACAGGTTGCTCAATCTCAAAAGTTTTAGCTTCTTTTTGAAATGTATTGGTTTGTTAAAAGGGAAATTTATACAAATAGGAAAGTTAGTGTAAAAACAGAAGGTAAAGTTTCAGAAGAATGTCTGATGGGTAGAGGCACAAAACAGGGTTGTCCACTTTCTCCCATTTTATTTGCCTTGTATTTGTAACCAGTTATGATTAGACTAAGGTCTTTACAACTAATGGGTTATAGATAGTGGGAAAACAATGTATTACCTCATTTTATGCA
This sequence comes from Protopterus annectens, assembly GCF_019279795.1. Classification (NCBI taxonomy): domain Eukaryota; kingdom Metazoa; phylum Chordata; order Ceratodontiformes; family Protopteridae; genus Protopterus; species Protopterus annectens. The sequence continues at coordinate 1,985,982,306 of NC_056735.1, forward strand.
GATGATCTTGTTTTAAACCATCTGGACCCTGATTCACATTTGCATTTGATTATTCAGCTTTTGCTATATTTTGGCAATCATTTGGTTTATAAGCTAAATCATGATAAGATAAGAGCTTTGACAATCATCTTTAATCAAACTGGATTTATGAGGAAAAAGTTCCTATAATAATCAACTAATGACAATCTCTAAAAAAATTATTATGTTCTAAATACTAACTACTTAGTTAAATTTGGAGCAAGGCATCTAAAATGGGGTCCATAATGAAACTATTTTTCTCCTGTAAGTACCACCTGGCCCTATTTGAGTACATCAGCTCATCTCAGCACTTCTAAGAATCTAATATCTTAGATCAAAAAATGATCACCCCAATATACAACAGTTTCCCTGGGTATAAGTAATTATTTGATGCTAGACTGATGAACCACCAAAAGGGAGCCTAATGTTGTAAGCCCATCTTTGCCTAACTTACTAAAATCCCATTGTGCACCTGCAAACCTTTTTGCGCTATTACTTATCCTCTAAGACCCACTTCTGTCAAATATTACAGTCAATCATATATTACATATTTTCCATCATTCTCAATAAACCCAGTTATCCTAAGAGGCATTAGTGTTAATCTGCTGGACCAAAAAACTAAAAACATCAAATAATGTTTAAATGACATCACTTTCATACAACTAGCCAATGAAACAGCATGCTTATCATGTCTTGCTAATCATCACTCTCTTCTTGTCCTAATAATAAACAATTCACCCTCCAATACCTCAGACATTGCCATATAATCTGCCTGTTTAAATGACAACTTCCCCATCACCATCAAAACTAAAAACCTGTCAATCAGAATCCTCACCAGACTAGTAACCTTGCAACTAAAACAATAAAAAATAACATCTCCAAAGTCAAAATACATCTGACCCTTAGGCTAGACAGCTATACTCTCCACTCAGACCCACAGGCTGATGCAGAACTATTTATATGTCTGAACCTGTTCCCAATTTTTATGAGACTTCTCAAAACCAAATCAAAACACACAAGCAAATAAACAAACAAGCAAATAAAAAGAAACAAATGGTTAACCAAAGAATTGTAACAACTGCTAAAACTCCATGATGAAGCATGGCAAAATTCAGAAGAAAACTTCTCTGTTGACAATTGTGAGTATTTGATTTCACTATGGAACTAAGGAACCTGAAAATTTTTTATCATGTGACATGAAATTAAATCCCTCACAGCTAAACAACTCTCATTTCTCCATTCTCTTAAACACTTCAGGCACAAGGTGAATATCTTTGCAATCTGTAAAGTTCCTGACAATAACATTATCCAAAATATCATGCACTACAACCAAAGTTTCCTCTCTGTTTCAGACATTCATTTGGACTTCAGTAACTTCCCTTCAGTCCCAACCATCACCACTCCATTAACTCAGCCTCCCTCCCCCCATATATTCAACTATTCTAATTCAAACAAATCAAACAAAAATAAATTAAACCTACTAGAATCTTTCTAGCCCTTCTCAACCAGTGGGACTGATAATCTAGCCCCCTAGTTCATTTTCTGCTGCAGAGACTTTATTTTTAAACCTCTTCTACGCATTTAAAATGTTTCTGTTACTTCAAACCAAAATTCCACTATGTGGAAATCTGTGTTATTCAGGCCACTCTCTCAGGTACAAAACCAGCTAATGCCGTCTGATTCTGACCAACCTAAATTTTTTGAGAAAGTCATACATCCGTATCTTTCCCAATACTTACACCAGTAACTCTTTTTAAAAACCTACATGGGTTTTGGACAGAAAGAAGCAGTGTGACTTCTCGTTAGACTTTGACTTGCAAAACCCTTCTTAACATAGATAAAGGCAATTTCAATGGTGCTGTCTTCATCAATCTTATTATGTCCTTTGACCTGGTCAAACACCCCACCCGCCACTCTCACATGGCTCAAATTGGACTGGATCCAAAAGTATCAACCTGCCTCAAGGAGTACCTATTTATGAAATCCTTTAGAATAATAATTGGAAATTACATCTCCTCAGATGTACCTGTATATGGCATCCCAGAAGGCTCTATCCTATCAGTCTTACCACAGCCCCTTCCTCCTCCTGTACACAGATGTCATAGTCATCTTTAGGGACATTGATAATCAATTCTACCTATAGAAGCAACTTCAACAAGTCCTGAACTCACTAATCTCTTGGCTCCCCTTAAAAATAGGCCTACTAATCACAACAAAAGCAAATCTGTGACTTTTACTACTCTCCATATTAGACTTCTGATACCAAAGCAACCTAACTATTATCATCAGAGGCCAAGGCATTCTCCCTATTGAAAGTAGTTTTCCCTCAAATATTTTGCTATCTGGCTATAAAAAATGCCACAAATCTACTAGCTTTACACTGAAAATCTACATCAAAAATGTAAAGATTATGCTATTTTAGGTCAAACAGAATTCTTACTTCCTTTCCCATAAGTCAGAGTTGTCATAGGCACATTGTACTTTCCTTCTAGATACCAGCATTCCTTTCTTAGGTGATGCTCCCAAGTAAAATACCACACAAACCTTTAAACACTCTGCAACAAAATGTACCATTTTATAGCCATCCCCTGAATAAGAACAGTACTGCAATATTGTTAGAAAAATCCAAATTCCTACTTGTTACACAGGGGGTCTATTACATAAAAAAACTTCGTCCTCCACTGTCCACTAAATTTTGTCTACCTTTCACCTCCTAAACCCTTCCAAACTAGTCTAAGTCGAGTCCAACTCTACAAATTCCAGAACTAAACATCAGTGTAGCAGCCATAGTTTCAGTCTGTTAGGTTCCAAACTCTATCAGGGGCACCAACTTCAGACCCCAGATTAAGTCCTATCAGAGTAAACAAAGTCAGCGTGAATGCATTAACTCAGGCCACATTATCTAACAAGAGCAAACCCTGAAATATCTATTTTCTAGCTAATTTTGATCAGTACTACAGCAACACATAGCCTGCAAATATGTACTTATATTTATTATAAACTCTTACTTACTTTTTGTCAATTTACTGCTGTTGCTAGGGATTCTTATGTAAACAGTGTCTTATTTTTGTACTTTAATTGCTACCCTCTGCTACCTTGTATTTTGTTATTGTTGTCTATTTGTCTATTGGGCCTGCAAATGGGCAGTTGTGATCCATACCCTACCCCAGTAATCTGACAAAAATAGATAAATGCAAATAAAGTCAAGTGGTAAACAACACTGATGCCAGAGAATAAATAACATGATCCATTTAACTGAGCCATTTGGCATAATAATTCAGACTCTAGGAGGTCAAAACAGTAGTATGCTAGAATGAAGACTTTATCAGGATAGCAAACGGCGTCTCTGTTTCTACCACATGGGAAAGAGACATAGGCTAGTATGGTACCCCTTTACACAGTGGTTAACTATTTTCTTTAGATACGTGAGTATTTATAATAAATAATAAATCAGAACAATGGATTTAAAATTGAAAACTGAAATTTGAAACATTAAAATCTGATCCAAAAAATTCTTGAATGCTATACTACATCCAGGTAACCCAACTTCACCAAACCCATGTCCTGACAAGTCACCTGAAGAAATTGACGATACCTTCAACACCTACTTAATCACATGCATTTCCAAACTATTTAACCCCAACCTCTCAAACAACACTTCAAGCCTCCCTATACACCCTTCAACCACAATCTCAATAATCTCCTTCTCTCTCAAGCCTGACTCTACTGACTATATCAGAATTCTACACTCAAAGCTCAAACCATGCTGTGTATGAGCAGACAATATTCCTTCTTACCTTCTCCAGATTGCTGCACATTCCCTTGCTATGCCTGTATCTATACTAATCGATCGCTCCATCTCTGAGTCGAAAGTTCCGTCTATCTGGAAACAGTTTACACTCTTCCTATTCATAAAGGAGGTAACTCCACAGAAATATCTAATTTCAGACCGATCGCTATCCTCTCCCCTCTCTCCAAAATCTTTGCAAAATGTATACACAAACAAGTTATGCATTATCTCTTACAAGAAAAACTTCTTACTCCAGCACAGCATGGCTTCGGTCCCAAGCATAGTTCAACTACAGCTCTACTATCATTTGGCAACACTTTAGCCCTTACTAAAGATGATTACAAACTCATATCCTGTCTATTCCTTGACCTTTCTAAGGCTTTTGACACTGTCTCACACACTCTGCTACTTAGTAAACTTGTAGACCTAAACTTCCCCCCTGATACAGTCACATGGTTCTCTAGCTATCTCTCTGATAGGCTGCAGTTAGTATGGTGGGACTCAACACTATCTACCCCTCTCTCAGTAAGAACTGGTGTTCCCCAAGGTTCCATTCTTGGACCTCTACTCTTTAATATCTTCACCAACTCACTCCACTCCTCTTGTCCTCAATCTAACATTGTCCAATACGCAGATGACTCTACAGTCATAATTATTGGTAATTCCTCCTTAGAAGTCTTAACAAATACCCAGACATCTTTCAACTCAGTAGAGACATGGCTCACTAATAATCAGCTCATCTTCAACCCTAAGAAAACAAAATTACTACTCTTTCCACCTAAATCTGCAAACCACATTAAACTTTCCTTCTCCATAAGGTTCCTAAACAATACTCTTACAGAAGTAAAAACTAGTACAAAACTCCTTGGCATTACCATTAACAACCAACTAAAATTTGATCTTCAGATTAATAATTGTATCAAAAAAACTCATCAAAAGCTAGGACTACTGTACAGGAACAACAAATTCCTAACTACTGATGCTAGGATTTATCTTACCCACACCTACCTTCTACCATGCTTAACCTATTGTTCCCAAATACTTGCAATTTGAACTCCTCCCTACTTACCAAATTAGAATCAACTTACCAGAAAATAGCTAGATTTTCAGCTTAACAAACATATAAATCTCACCAGTGTCTCTCCCTAAAATACCTGAACTACCTCATCTGTTCCTGCAATCTCAACTCCAAATCATACACTCCATATCACCCTGATTTCTGCCCAAGTCTATCTTCTCTCATCTCTCACTACTCACCTACCAGACTTCTCTGAAGCTCAACCCAAGACCTACTAAAAATCCATAAACCCAAATCCAACACAGGGTGCAACTTATATAGCTACCATCCCTCTAATGCATGGAACAAATTCCATCTAGAAATAAGGACTCTAACTCACCCCAAACAATTTAAGCTAGCAACCAAAAACCACTTTAAAAAACACTGGTCATGCCATTGTATTCACGCTCCCTAAATATTACCTACCTTTATAGTACAGTCAACCTAACTTACTAAAACTTACCATTAACTACTATGCTTCCTATGCAACATCCAAAGCTTCTTCTATCTGCTCCCTGAAATTCTTATGTAACCTTTTAAGTTTCTGCTACTCTGCATACAAAACCTTATATTTACTCAGCTCTCTTTTTAAACCAAAACATAAAACTTATTCTACTTTTTTAACATTTCATTTTTGTTTATAGTACTGTTTTATCTGTCAACAATATACATGTATGTATTTTACGTATTTTAACTACCAAAATTCTCTATTGCTATTTTTATTGAAATGTATCTGTATTGCTATTTTTATTGCATTGTACATCTTTGGAGCTTTTCTCCCCGAGCCTCTGCTGAAAAAGGGCAAAAGCTCAGCTGGATGCTCCTGGTCAACAAATGTAAATAAATAAATAAATAAATAAATACACAAATAAAATAAATAAATATTGAAACTGACTTTGCTGATTGTTGTAAGACCAAAAATGCAGGACAAGGAAAAATATCAAACTTCCCTCTTCTCTTCTTCTTTAATGTTGTTTTATTTAGAGAACAAGCACCTCTGTGACTCTTATGTGGAAGGCAAGCCCTCACACCTCACAAACATATGTGTGTGTGTGTGTGTGTGTGTGTGTTTATATATATATATATATATATATATATATATATATATATATATATACGTTGTTCTTCTTTCGGCTTTTCCCAGTTAGGGGTCGCCACAGTGGAACTCCAGTCTGCTAATGATTGGCAGTAGATTTTTTTTTTTATGGTGCCGAGGTGCCAGCTTGATGCCCAACCTTCAACGAAGGTGTACCCATTTACACATGTCTTTTGAACGTCACTCGACCGCGGTGAGGACATGCAGACTCCACACAGAAGATATATATATATATATATATATATATATATATATATATATATATATATATATATATCTATATCTATATATAGTATGTTTGCTTGACTGAGCAAATGACCGAAATCCAAACTGCTGGGCATACTTAAGTGAAAGTGCTATTCACTGAAGCAGCACTTTCGCGTAAGTATGACTGTTACCGAGGCTGTACTACAGTGTGGGTAAGGGAAATTTCACTTTTCCCCACTGTATTGCGGTCTCGGAGGGAAATATTAAAGTAGGGGTGGTGTGGGGGGGGGTGCATAAGGACAAAGCCCCCTTGCTAAAATGTAAATTAAGTGTTTTTTTTCATATGCTTTAACGAACGCACTTTTTCGATAAAAGCGCTTTCGTTAAAGTGTGTTCGGGTTTTATGGATTTGGATGTTTGCTCAGTCGAGCAAACGTCCTAGATATATATATATATATATATATATATATATATATATATATATATATATATATATATATATATATATATATGCCAACTCTTAGATTGTCACATTTTGGAGAAAAGGGAATATTCAAGGAAATGGCAGTCTCAGAAGTAGTCCATGTAAGTCCATGTAAGTCTGGATTTTGGGTCATTTTGGTGCTCATATTTTACGTCTAGACAGTGTGGGTCCTGAGATTTAAATGGTTCCTTTTAAATTTCTGAGTTGGCTTTTACCTGATTTGATGCAAGACATGTTCCTGAAGTATGTAGCACCCTGTGTTAAAAAATATATGTTTTTATTAATCCTTTATTGACTGGGTTAGTCCCACTAAGCTAGTTTTTCAGTGTAGACCCAAGGTGGTATTTATACTACTAAGGGCAATTTGGCCAGGGCATCAGGGTACTTCCCCTATGTTTTCTGATAGGTGCTGTGAGATCCTTTATATTTATTTATTTATTTATTTATTTACATTTATTTACAGATACAAACTTGTACTAGTACAAAAGACAATTTGAGGAATACATTTGGTACACAATGTAAGCATTAGAATACATACATCTAAAAAAAAAAAACAACAAAACAAGCATCTCTAAAACAAAAGGAATACCTGCAATTCATAAGCAATCATACAGGAAATGGTAAGCTTAAGGAAATTAATTTTGGTGCTAGGAAATTAATACACTTTTGAACCAAAAGGGGGAAGGAAAGAAGGAATGATACTGCTGGGTAGAAGAAAGATGTCAGTAGCAAGGTGGGAGAGAAAGAGAGAAGGAAGGAGGGAATGATATTGTAGAGCAGAAGATTGTCAGCAGCTCAGTGGGAGAGGAAGGAGTAAGGGGAAGGAGAACCTTGATATAGAAAAAGGAAGTGAGAAGGTGAAAGAAGAGAGCTAGTGAGATGTATATTCAAAAATATTAGTCAGGTCTAATGCAGAAGCAGAGCCAAGTGTCCTTGAGGTGATAACTTAGAAGTTGTTTAAATTTAGTAGAATTATTAATGCTGAGTATATGTTGAGGTATGTCATTTCTGGCTTTGGCAAATTTGTGTGAGTATAGGGAATCCCCATAACTGTTATTTGACTTACTGACCTTCAGAACCAACTTGTTTGAAGATCATACAGTTCTGCTGATAGAATAGGGCTGAACTACGTTGCTAATAGATGGACAATACCCACGGTGAAACACAATTGAGTGAGATAGTATTAGCTGGTTATAGGTTAATAAGTTAGGTATTTCCAACCAGTTAAGTTTGTGTAGAATGGAGAAGTGATGGGTTCTTACAGGTAGATTGGAGGCAAATCTGGCTACTTGTAGTAACAGGATTCTAGACTGGTTAAGTTGCATTTTCTTATGTTAGTAAAGATGGGAGAGGCAAATGAGAGGGTTGATAGAGGTTGAGTTCTACTGATGGTGTATTTGATGGAATCTGTTAGGAAGGGGTTGATTCTATACAGGGAGCCACGTTTAAGGTGTATTTTCTTGATAACTAGGGCTAGATGTTTATTGAATTTAAGATCCTTGTCTATGGTGACTCCTAGTAGCTTAGTAGAGTCAATTGGCTCGATGCAAGTGTTATTAAATGAATAAATAGTGAAATAAGTAGGATCTAAAGATTTTTTTATTCTAGGGGAAAAGCATTAGTTTTGTTTAAGAAGGATTAAGACTCAGTTGTGAATTATTAAGGAGGATTTCTATGTCCCTGAAGGATTGTTGGGTTTTGTTGAGAAGAGTGGGTAAGGATAGAGATGAGTATATAAGGGAGGAGTCATCTGAATATTGAACTAAGGTATTGTGGTGGGTAGCACGGTTTATTCTATTTGTGAAAATGTTGAAAAGAAATAGATTGAGAATAGACACTTGTGATGCACCAACAGAGATAGGTAGAGAAGAAGATAGTTCATTTTTCCATCTAACCGCTTGATGGCAATTAGTTAAGTGAATGATGAACCAGAAAAAGGGCTGAGTGACAGAGGTTTAGGGAAGTTAGATCATGGATAAGTTTTTTTATGGGAGACCATATCAAAAGCCTTAGATAAGTCAAGAAATGTAAAGGAGGCAAGTAGGGCGTTGTTCCTATGTTGGTTCACTGCATTTATGAAACTGATTAGGGCAGATGTTGTGCTGTGTTTTTGGCTTGAAACCGTGTTGTGTTGGGGATAGAAGGTTATTTTTCAGCAGATGAGTTAGAAGTTGCAAGTGAATACATTTTTTGCAGTATTTTATAAAGTAGGGAGATTAAGGCAATAGGTCTGAAGTTAGAAAAGTCTGTGGGGGTGCCACCTTTATGAATAGGACTAAAAAGTGATGCTTTCCAAATATTGCTCCATAGTAGAATGATTAATAAGGATAGATATAGGGAAAGAAATAGTTCTTGCTGCAAGTTTAAGGTATTTGTTGGTTAGTTGATCAGGACCAGGGATGAGCATTTTAGTTTTGATAGGAGTCCTTTGATACAGTGAGTTTGTATGGGCTGAAAGTTGAAGGCATCAGGGTTAGTTTCAAAGTTTATGGGGAGTGATAATTGAGTTTAATTGTTGTCCCCTACAAGTGCGAGTATAGACTTAACAAAGTGCTTGCTGAACTGAATGACAACATTGTCTGATGAATATGTCAGGTTAGGACTAAGGATTGTGGCTTGACCAGGTTTAAGGAGTTGTTTAATGGAACCCCAGAATCTTTTTGGGTTATTATGGTACATGTTTTGGACTGTTGTATAGTATTGTTTTTGTCATATTTGATTTGTTTCTTTGCCAAATTATGAAGTTGCTGGAAGTTTAGAAGGGAATTTGGGTTTTTTGAGAGCTGGTAATTATGCCATGTTCTGTTTCTTTCCTTGAGGAACCTTTTGGTGTTGGAGGAGAGCTGGGAGTGCATCTTGCTTTGATGTGTGTTTTCCTAGGTGGAGCTAGTGAATTTAAAACAGAGAGGAATTTGTCATTGAAATATTCAACTTCTAGATCAAGTTGGAGATATTGGGGGGGGGGGAGTCCAGTTGACTTGTTGTAGTAGTAAATTTAAGGTTTCTGGAGAGAAGTTGGTTTTATTACAGACTATTTTATATCTAATTTTTCTAGATAGAGAGTAGGGTTGTCTTAGGAAGGTTGGATAAGTGATTGTGATTACTTAGATTGTCAGGAAGACAGCCTGAATGATAGGAGTCTGGATTGGAATTTATGAGAGCCCAGTGAAGGATGGATTGTTTGAGTGTATATCAACCTCAGTGGGGTGGGGAAATAATTGACTAAAGCTGAATAGTTGAATGTGATTAGAGAAGTTGTTAGAAGAGATTGTGTCCCACTGAAGGTTAAAATCACCATAGTTTCTTGTCTCAGAGTAGAAGAACACCAAGTAATTTTTCATTGGTGGATGAGGTGTTTTCTCGGGGAAGGTAGGTGGCTATAATGTTAATACTCTCTTGAGGGTTTATGTGTAGGCTAGTGATTATTTCCATATTTGAATTACAGCTCTACTATCATTTTGCAACACCTTAGCCCTTTGCTTAAGATGATTACAAACTCATATCCTGTCTATTCCTTGACCTTTCTAAGGCTTTTGACACTGTCTCACACACTCTGCTACTTAGTAAACTTGTAGACCTAAACTTTCCCCCTGATACAGTTGCATGGTTCTCTAGCTATCTCTCTGATAGGCTGCAGTTAGTATGGTTGGACTCAACACTATCTACCCCTCTCTCAGTAAGAACTGGTGTTCCCCAAGGTTCCATTCTTGGACCTCTACTCTTTAATATCTTCACCAACTCACTCCACTCCTCTTGTCCTCAATCTAACATTGTCCAATACGCAGATGACTCTACAGTCATAATTATTGCTAATTCCTCCTTAGAAGTCCTAACAAATACCCAGACATCTTTCAACTCAGTAGAGACATGGCTCACTAATAATCAGCTCATCCTCAACCCTAAGAAAACAAAATTACTACTCTTTCCACCTAAATCTGCAAACCACATTAAACTTTCCTTCTCCATAAGGTTCCTAAACAATACTCTTACAGAAGTAAAAACTAGTACAAAACTCCTTGGCATTACCATTAACGACCAACTAAAATTTGATCTTCAGATTAATAATTGTATCAAAAAAACTCATCAAAAGCTAGGACTACTGTACAGGAGCAACAAATTCCTAACTACTGATGCTAGGATTTATCTTACCCACACCTACCTTCTACCATGCTTAACCTATTGTTCCCAAATACTTGCAATTTGAACTCCTCCCTACTTACCAAATTAGAATCAACTTACCAGAAAATAGCTAGATTTGCAGCTTAACAAACATATAAATCTCACCAGTGTCTCTCCCTAAAATAACTGAACTACCTCATCTGTTCCTACAATCTCAACTCCAAATCATACACTCCATATCACCCTGATTTCTGCCCATCTATCTTCTCTCATCTCTCACTACTCACCTACCAGACTTCTCTGAAGCTCAACCCAAGACCTACTAAAAATCCATAAACCCAAATCCAACACAGGGTGCAACTTATATAGCTACCATCCCTCTAATGTATGGAACAAATTCCAACTAGAAATAAGGAATCTAACTCACCCCAAACAATTTAAGCTAGCAACCAAAAACCACTTTAAAAAACACTGGTCCTGCCATTGTATTCATGCTCCCTAAATATTACCTACCTTTATAGTACAGTCAACCTAACTTACTAAAACTTACCATTAACTACTATGCTTCCTATGCAACATCCAAAGCTTCTTCTATCTGCTCCCTGAAATTCTTATGCAACCTTTTAAGTTTCTGCTACTCTGCATACAAAACCTTATATTTACTCAGCTCTCATTTTAAACCAAAACATAAAACTTATTCTACTTTTTTAACATTTCAGTTTTGTTTATATTACTGTTTTATCTGTCAACAATATACATGTATGTATTTTACGTATTTTAACTACCAAAATTCTCTATTGCTATTTTTATTGAAATGTATCTGTATTGCTATTTTTATTGCATTGTACATCTTTGGAGATTTTCTCCCCAAGCCTCTGCTGAAAAAGGGCAATAGCTCAGCTGGGATGCTCCCGGTCAACAAATGTAAATAAATAAATAAATAAATACACAAATAAAATAAATAAATATTGAAACTGACTTTGCTGATTGTTGTAAGACCAAAAATACAGGACAAGGAAAAATATCAAACTTCCCTCTTCTCTTCTTCTTTAATGTTGTTTTATTTAGAGCACAAGCACCTCTGTGACTCTTATGTGGAAGGCAAGCCCTCACACCTCACAAACATATGTGTGTGTGTGTGTGTTTATACATATATATATATATATATATATATATATATATATATATATATATATATATATATACATATATATATATCTATATGTTGTTCTTCTTTCGGCTTTTCCCAGTTAGGGGTCGCCACAGTGGAACTCCAGTCTGCTAATGATTGGCAGTAGATTTTTTTTTTACGGTGCCAAGGTGCCAGCTTGATGCCCAACCTTCAATGAAGGTGCACCCATTTACACATGTCTTTCGAACGTCACTCGACCGCGGGGAGGACATGCAGACTCCACACAGAAGATATATATATATATATATATATATATATATATATATATATATATATATATATATATATATAGCATGGTTGCTTGACTGAGCAAATGACCGAAATCCAAACTGCTGGGCATACTTAAGTGAAAGTGCTATTCCCTGAAGCAGCACTTTCGCGTAAGTATGACTGTTGCCGAGGCTGTACTACAGTGCGGGTAAGGGAAATTTCACTTTTCCCCATTGTAGTGCGGTCTCGGAGGGAAATATTAAAGTAGGGGTGGTGTGGGGGGGTGCATAAGGGCAAAGCCCCCTTGCTAAAATGTAAATTAAGTGTTTTTTTTCACATGCTTTAACGAACGCACATTTTCGATAAAAGCGCTTTCGTTAAAGTGTGTTCAGGTTTTATGGATTTGGATGTTTGCTCAGTCGAGCAAACGTCCTAGATATATATATATATATATATATATATATATATATATATATATATATATATGTATATATAAATATATATATATATGCCAACTCTTAGATTGTCACATTTTGGAGAATAGGGAATATTTAAGGAAATGGCATTCTCAGAAGTAGTCCATGTAAGTCCATGTAAGTCTGGATTTTGGGTCATTTTGGTGCCCATATTTTATGTCTAGACAGTGTGGGTCCTGAGATTTAAATGGTTCCTTTTAAATTTCTGAGTTGGCTTTTACCTGATTTGATGCAAGACATGTTCCTGAAGTATGTAGCACCCTGTGTTAAAAAATATATGTTTTTATTAATCCTTTATTGACTGGGTTAGTCCCACTAAGCTAGTTTTTCAGTGTAGACCCAAGGTGGTATTTATACTACTAAGGGCAATTTGGCCAGGGCATTAGGGTACTTCCCCTACGTTTTCTGATAGGTGCTGTGAGATCCTTTATATTTATTTATTTATTTATTTATTTCCATTTATTTACAGATACAAACTTGTACTAGTACAAAAGACAATTTGAGGAATACATTTGGTACACAATGTAAGCATTAGAATACATACATCTAAAAAAAAAAACAACAAAACAAGCATCTCTAAAACAAAAGGAATACCTGCAATTCATAAGCAATCATACAGGAAATGGTAAGCTTAAGGAAATTAATTTTGGTGCTAGGAAATTAATACACTTTTGAACCAAAAGGGGGAAGGAAAGAAGGAATGATACTGCTGGGCAGAAGAAAGATGTCAGTAGCAAGGTGGGAGAGAAAGAGGGAAGGAAGGAGGGAATGATATTGTAGAGCAGAAGATTGACAGCAGCTCAGTGGGAGAGGAAGGAGTAAGGGGAAGGAGAACCTTGATATAGAAAAAGGAAGTGAGAAGGTGAAAGAAGAGAGCTAGTGAGATGTATATTCAAAAATATTAGTCAGGTCTAATGCAGGAGCAGAGCCAAGTGTCCTTGAGGTGATAACTTAGAAGTTGTTTAAATTTAGAAGAATTATTAATGCTGAGTATATGTTGAGGTATGTCATTCCTGGCTTTGGCAAATTTGTGTGAGTATAGGGAATTCCCATAACTGTTATTTGACTTACTGACCTTCAGAACCAACTTGTTTGAAGATCATAGAGTTCTGCTGATAGAATAGGGCTGAACTAGGTTGCTAATAGATGGACAATACCCACGGTGAAACACAATTGAGTGAGTTAGTATTAGCTGGTTATAGGTTAATAAGTTAGGTATTTCCAACCAGTTAAGTTTGTGTAGAATGGAGCAGTAATGGGTTCTTGCAGGTAGATTGGAGGCAAATCTGGCTACTTGTAGTAACAGGATTCTAGACTGGTTAAGTTGCATTTTCTTAAGTTAGTAAAGATGGGAGAGGCATATGAGAGGGTTGATAGAGGTTGAGTTCTACTGATGGTGTATTTGGTGGAATCTGTTAGTAAGGGGTTGATTCTATACAGGGAGCCACGTTTAAGGTGTATTTTCTTGATAACTAGGGCTAGATGTTTATTGAATTTAAGATCCTTGTCTATGGTGACTCCTAGTAGCTTAGTAGAGTCAATTGGCTCGATGCAAGTGTTATTAAATGAATAAATAGTGAAATAAGTAGGATCTAAAGATTTTTTTATTGTAGGGGAAAAGCATTAGTTTTGTTTAAGAAGGATTAAGACTCAGTTGTGAATTATTAAGGAGGATTTCTATGTCCCTGAAGGATTGTTGGGTTTTGTTGAGAAGAGTAGGTAAGGATAGAGATGAATATATAAGGGAGTAGTCATCTGAATATTGAACTAAGGTATTGTGGTGGGTAGCACAGTTTATTCTATTTGTGAAAATGTTGAAAAGAAATAGATTGAGAATAGACCCTTGTGATGCACCAACAGAGATAGGTAGAGAAGAAGATAGTTCATTTTTCCATCTAACCGCTTGATAGCAATTAGTTAAGTGAATGATGAACCAGAAAAAGGGCTGAGTGATAGAGGTTTAGGGAAGTTAGATCATGGATAAGTTTTTTTATGGGAGACCATATCAAAAGCCTTAGATAAGTCAAGAAATGTAAAGGAGGCAAGTAGGGCGTTGTTCCTATGTTGGTTCACTGCATTTATGAAACTGATTAGGGCAGATGTTGTGCTGTGTTTTTGGCTTGAAACCGTGTTGTGTTGGGGATAGAAGGTTATTTTTCAGCAGATGAGTTAGAAGTTGCAAGTGAATACATTTTTTGCAGTATTTTATCAAGTAGGGAGATTAAGGCAATAGGTCTGAAGTTAGAAAAGTCTGTGGGGGTGCCACCTTTATGAATAGGACTAAAAAGTGATGCTTTCCAAATATTGCTCCATAGTAGAATGATTAATAAGGATAGATATAGGGAAAGAAATAGTTCTTGCTGCAAGTTTAAGGTATTTGTTGGTTAGTTGATCAGGACCAGGGATGAGCATTTTAGTTTTGATAGGAGTCCTTTGATACAGTGAGTTTGTATGGGCTGAAAGTTGAAGGCATCAGGGTTAGTTTCAAAGTTTATGGGGAGTGATAATTGAGTTTAATTGTTGTCCCCTACAAGTGCGAGTATAGACTTAACAAAGTGCTTGCTAAACTGAATGACAACATTGTCTGATGAATATGTGAGGTTAGGACTAGGGATTGTGGCTTGACCAGGTTTAAGGAGTTGTTTAATGGAACCCCAGAATCTTTTTGGGTTATTATGGTACATGTTTTGGACTGTTGTATAGTATTGTTTTTGTCATATTTGATTTGTTTCTTTGCCAAATTACGAAGTTGCTGGAAGTTTAGAAGGGAATTTGGGTTTTTTGAGAGCTGGTAATTATGCCATGTTCTGTCTCTTTCCTTGAGGAACCTTTTGGTGTTGGAGGAGAGCTGGGAGTGCATCTTGCTTTGATGTGTGTTTTCCTAGGTGGAGCTAGTGAATTTAAAACAGAGAGGAATTTGTCATTGAAATATTCAACTGCTAGATCAAGTTGGAGATATTGGGGGGGGGGGTCCAGTTGACTTTTTGTAGTAATAAATTTAAGGTTTCTGGAGAGAAGTTGGTTTTATTACAGACTATTTTATATCTAATTTTTCTAGATAGAGAGTAGGGTTGTCTTAGGAAGGTTGGATAAGTGATTGTGATTACTTAGATTGTCAGGAAGACAGCCTGAATGATAGGAGTCTAGATTGGAATTTATGAGAGCCCAGTGAAGGATGGATTGTTTGAGTGTATATCAACCTCAGTGGGGTGGAGAAATAATTGACTAAAGCTGAATAGTTGAATGTGATTAGAGAAGTTCTTAGAAGAGATTGTGTCCCACTGAAGGATAAAATCACCATAGTTTCTTGTCTCAGAGTAGAAGAAAACCAAGTAATTTTTCAATGTTGGATGAGGTCTTTTCTTGGGGAAGGTAGGTGGCTATAATGTTAATACTTTCTTGAGGGTTTATGTGTAGGCTAGTGATTATTTCCAAATTTGAAGTACAGCTCTACTATCATTTCGCAACACCTTAGCCCTTTGCTTAAGGTGATTACAAACTCATATCCTGTCTATTCCTTGACCTTTCTAAGGCTTTTGACACTGTCTCACACACTCTGCTACTTAGTAAACTTGTAGACCTAAACTCCCCCCCCTGATACAGTCGCATGGTTCTCTAGCTATCTCTCTGATAGGCTGCAGTTAGTATGGTGGGACTCAACACTATCTACCCCTCTCTCAGTAAGAACTGGTGTTCCCCAAGGTTCCATTCTTGGACCTCTACTCTTTAATATCTTCACCAACTCACTCCACTCCTCTTGTCCTCAATCTAACATTGTCCAATACGCCGATGACTCTACAGTCATAATTATTGCTAGTTCCTCCTTAGAAGTCCTAACAAATACCCGGACATCTTTCAACTCAGTAGAGACATGGCTCACTAATAATCAGCTCATCCTCAACCCTAAGAAAACAAAATTACTACTCTTTCCACCTAAATCTGCAAACCACATTAAACTTTCCTTCTCCATAAGGTTCCTAAACAATACTCTTACAGAAGTTAAAACTAGCACAAAACTCCTTGGCATTACCATTAACGACCAACTAAAATATGATCTTCAGATTAATAATTGTATCAAAAAAACTCATCAAAAGCTAGGACTACTGTACAGGAGCAACAAATTCCTAACTACTGATGCTAGGATTTATCTTACCCACACCTACCTTCTACCATGCTTAACCTATTGTTCCCAAATACTCGCAAATTTGAACTCCTCCCTACTTACCAAATTAGAATCAACTTACCAGAAAATAGCTAGATTTGCAGCTCAACAAACAAATTCCTGTCTATAAATCTCACCAGTGTCTCTCCCTAAAATACCTGAACTACCTCATCTGTTCCTGCAATCTCAACTCCAAATCATACACTCCATATCACCCTGATTTCTGCCCAAGTCTATCTTCTCTCATCTCTCACTACTCACCTACCAGACTTCTCTGAAGCTCAACCCAAGACCTACTAAAAATCCATAAACCCAAATCCAACACAGGGTGCAATTTATATAGCTACCATCCCTCTAATGCTGGAATAAATTCCAACTAGAAATAAGGACTCTAACTCACCCCAAACAATTTAAGCTAGCAACCAAAATCCACTTTAAAAAACACTGGTCCTGCCATTGTATTCATGCTCCCTAAATATTACCTACCTTTATAGTACTGTCAACCTAACTTAGTAAAACTTACCATTAACTACTATGCTTCCTATGCAACATCCTAAGCTTCTTCTATCTGCTCCCTGAAATTCTTATGTGACCTTTTAAGTTTCTGCTACTCTGCATACAAAACCTTATATTTACTCAGCTCTCTTTTTAAACCAAAACATAAAACTTATTCTACTTTTTTAACATTTCATTTTTGTTTATAGTACTGTTTTATCTGTCAACAATATACATGTATGTATTTTACGTATTTTAACTACCAAAATTCTCTATTGCTATTTTTATTGAAATTTATCTGTATTGCTATTTTTATTGCATTGTACATCTTTGGAGCTTTTCTCCCCGAGCCTCTGCTGAAAAAGGGCAATAGCTCAGCTGGATGCTCCTGGTCAACAAATGTAAATAAATAAATAAATAAATAAATAAACAAATAAAATAAATAAATATTGAAACTGACTTCGCTGATTGTTGTAAGACTAAAAATGCAGGACAAGGAAAAATATCAAACTTCCCTCTTCTCTTCTTCTTTAATGTTGTTTTATTTAGAGAACAAGCACCTCTGTGACTCTTATGTGGAAGGCAAGCCCTCACACCTCATAAACATATGTGTGTGTGTGTGTGTGTGTGTGTGTGTGTGTGTGTGTGTGTGTGTGTGTGTGCATATATATATATATATATATATATATATATATATATATATATATATATATATATATATATATATATATATATATATATATATATATATTTATATATGTTGTTCTTCTTTCGGCTTTTCCCAGTTAGGGATTGCCACAGTGGAACTCCAGTCTGCTAATGATTGGCAGTAGAATTTTTTTTTACGGTGTCGAGGTGCCAGCTTGATGCCCAACCTTCAATGAAGGCTCGCCCATTTACACATGTCTTTCGAACGGCACTCGACCGCGGGGAGGACATGCAGACTCCACACAGAAGATATATATATATGTATATATATACATATATATATATATATATATATATATATATATATATATATCTATATAGGATGTTTGCTCGACTGAGCAAATGACCGAAATCCAAATGGCTGGGCATACTTACGTGAAAGTGCTATTCACTGAAGCAGCACTTTCGCGTAAGTATGACTGTTGCCGAGGCTGTACTATGGTGCAGGTAAGGGAAATTTCACTTTTACCCACTGTAGTGCGGTCTAGGAGGGAAATATTAAAGTAGGGGGACGTGTGGGGGGGTGCATAAGGGCAAAGCCCCCTTGCTAAAATGTAAATTAAGTAGGTTTTTCACATGCTTTAACGAAAGCACTTTTTCGATAAAAGCGCTTTCGTTAAAGTGTGTTCGGGTTTTATGGATTCGGACGTTTGCTCAGTCGAGCAAACGTCCTAGATCCATATATATATATATATATATATATATATATATATATATATATATATATATATATATGCCAACTCTTAGATTGTCACATTTTGGAGAAAAGGGAATATTCAAGGAAATGGCAGTCTCAGAAGTAATCCATGTAAGTCCATGTAAGTCCAAATTTTGGATCATTTTGGTGCCTATATTTTACGACTAGACAGTGTGGGTCCTGTGATTTTAAATGGTTCCTTTTAAATTTCTGACTTGGCTTTTACCTGGTTTGATGCAATACATGTTCCTGAAGTATGTAGCACCCTGTGTTAAAAAATATATTTTTTTTATTAATCCTTTATTGACTGGGTTAGTCCCACTAAGCTAGTTTTTCAGTGTAGACCCAAGGTGGTATTTATATTACTAAGGGAAATTTGGCCAGGGCATCAGGGTACTTCCCCTACTGTTTCTGATAGGTGCTGTGAAATCCTTTATATTTATTTATTTATTTGTTTCCATTTATTTACTGGGAGTGTCCGACTGGGCCAGAGGTTTAGTCCTTTTTCAGCAAAGGCCCGGGGAGAAAAGCTCCACAGATACAAAGTTGTACTAGTACAAATGACAATTTGAGGAATTCATTTGGTACACAATGTAAGCATTAGAATACATACATCTAAAAAAAAAAACAACAAAACAAGCATCTCTAAAACAAAAGGAATACCTGCAATTCATAAGCAATCATACAGGAAATGGTAAGCTTAAGGAAATTAATTTTGGTGCTAGGAAATTAATACGCTTTTGAACCAAAAAGGAGAAGGAAAGAAGGAATGTTACTGCTGGGCAGAAGAAAGATGTCAGTAGCAAGGTGGGAGAGAAAGAGGGAAGGAAGGAGGGAATGATATTGTAGAGCAGAAGGTTGTCAGCAGCTCAGTGGGAGAGGAAGGAGTAAGGGGAAAGAGAACCTTGATATAGAAAAAGGAAGTGAGAAGGTGAAAGAAGAGAGCTAGTGAGATGTATATTCAAAAATATTAGTCAGGTCTAATGCAGGAGCAGAGCCAAGTGTCCTTGAGGTGATAACTTAGAAGTTGTTTAAATTTAGAAGAATCATTAATGCTGAGTATATGTTGAGGTATGTCATTCCAGGCTTTGGCAAATTTGTGTGAGTATAGGGAATTCCCATAACTGTTATTTGACTTACTGACCTTCAGAACCAACTTGTTTGAAGATCATAGAGTTCTGCTGATAGAATAGGGCTGAACTAGGTTGCTAATAGATGTACAATACCCACGGTGAAACACAATTGAGTGAGTTAGTATTAGCTGGTTATAGGTTAATAGGTTAGGTATTTACAACCAGTTAAGTTTGTGTAGAATGGAGCAGTAATGGGTTCGTACAGGAAGATTGGAGGCAAATATGGCTACTTGTAGTAACAGGATTCTAGACTGGTTAATTTGCATTTTCTTAAGTTAGTAAAGGTGGGAGAGGCATATGAGAGGGTTGATAGAGGTTGAGTTCTACTGATGGTGTATTTGGTGGAATCTGTTAGGAAGGGGTTGATTCTATACAGGGAGCCACATTTAAGGTGTATTTTCTTGATAACTAGGGCTAGATGTTTATTGAATTTAAGATCCTTGTCTATGGTGACTCCTAGTAGCTTAGTAGAGTCAATTGGCTCAATGCAAGTGTTATTAAATGAATAAATAGTGAAATAAGTAGGATCTAAAGATTTTTTTATTGTAGGGGAAAAGCATTAGTTTTGTTTAAGAAGGATTAAGACTCAGTTGTGAATTATTAAGGAGGATTTCTATGTCCCTAGAGGATTGTTGGGTTTTGTTGAGAAGAGTGGGTAAGGATGGAGATGAGTATATAAGGGAGGAGTTTACTGAATATTGAACTAAGGTATTGTGGTGGGTAGCATAGTTTATTCTATTTGTGAAAATGTTGAAAAGAAATAGATTGAGAATAGACCCTTGTGATGCACCAACAGAGATAGGTAGAGAAGAAGATAGTTCATTTTTCCATCTAACCGCGTGTTGGCAGTTAGTTAAGTGAATGATGAACCAGAAAAGGGCTGAGTGATAGAGGTTTAGGGAAGTTAGATCATGGATAAGTTTTTTTTTATGGGAGACCGTATCAAAAGCCTTAGATAAGTCAAGAAATGTAAAGGAGGCAAGTAGGGCATTGTTCCTATGTTGGTTCACTGTATTTATGAAACTGATTAGGGCAGATGTTGTGCTGTGTTTTTGGCTTGAAACCATGTTGTGTTGGGGATAGAAGGTTATTTTTCAGCAGATGAGTTAGAAGTTGCAAGTGAATAATTTTTTTGCAGTATTTTATCAAGTAGGGAGATTAAGGCAATAGGTCTGAAGTTAGAAAAGTCTGTGGGAGTGCCACCTTTATGAATAGGACTAAAAAGTGATGCTTTCCAAATATTGCTCCGTAGTAGGATGAATAACAAGGATAGATATAGGGAAAGAAATAGCTCTTGCTGCAAGTTTAAGGTATTTGTTGATTAGTTGATCAGGACCAGGGATGAGCATTTCAGTTTTGATAGGAGTCCTTTGATACAGTGAGTTTGTATGGGCTGAAAGTTGAAGGCATCAGAGTTAGTTTCAAAGTTTATGGGGAGTGATAATTGAGTTTAATTGTTGTCCCCTACAAGTGTGAGTATAGACTTAACAAAGTGCTTGTTAAACTGAATGGCAACATTGTCTGTTGAATTTGTCAGGTTAGGACTAGGGATTGTGGCTTGACCAGGATTAAGGACTTGTTTAATGGAACCCCAGAATCTTTTTGGGTTATTTTGGTACGTGTTTTGGACGTTTGTATAGTATTGTTTTTGTCATATTTGATTTGCTTCTTTGCTAAATTACGAAGTTGCTGGAAGTTTAGAAGGGAATTTGGGTTTTTTGAGAGCTGGTAATTATGCCATGTTCTGTCTCTTTCCTTGAGGAACCTTTTGGTGTTGGAGGAGAGCTGGGAGTGCATCTTGCTTTGGTGTGTGTTTTCCTAGGTGGAGCTAGTGAATTTAAAATAGAGAGGAAATTGTCATTGAAATATTCAACTGCTAGATCAAGTTGGAGATATTTGGGGGGGGGGTCCAGTTGACTTGTTGTAGTAATAAATTTAAGGTTTCTGAAGAGAAGTTGGCTTTATTACAGACTATTTTATATCTAATTTTTCTAGATAGAGAGTAGGGTTGTCTTAGGAAGGTTGGAAAGTGATTGTGATTGCTTAGATTGTCAGGAAGACAGCCTGAATGATAGGAGTCTGGATTGGAATTTATGAGAGCCCAGTCCAGGATGGATTGTTTGAGTGTATATCAACCTCAGTGGGGTGGAGAAATAATTGACTAAAGCTGAATAGTTGAATGTGATTAGAGAAGTTGTTAGAGGAGATTGTGTCCCACTCAAGATTAAAATCACCATAGTTTCTTGTCTCAGAGTAGAAGTTCACCAAGTAATTTTTCAATGGTGGATGAGGTGTTTTCTCGTGGAAGGTAGGTGGCTATAATGTTAATACTCTCTTGAGGGTTTATGTGTAGGCTAGTGATTATTTCCATATCTGAAGTAACTGGGGGATGAGAGATGTGTTGTTCAAGTTTTAAATAGTTTTTGCATAGTATTGCAACAACACCACCTCATTTAAGAGTTCTATCATATCTTATTATGCTGAAACCTAGGGGAAGGATTTCTTGATGCTAAATGTGTGTCTTGTGCCATTTTTCATTACGATGGCTACTTGCGGTGAATAGCAGGTAATAGTTGCTTGGACTTCACTAATTTTATTTAGTAGGGTCCTTAGGTTGAAGTTTAATATTAAAAGGTCAGAGGCTTTGGGATGCATGTAGTTTGAAAGAGAAGAGAGCGTAGTTGTTACAGGAAAGGCGGGCAGAGGATGGGGAGTAGGGCCTGGGCTGGGGTCAATGTCTGTACACAGTAGTCTGCGCTCATATATGAGGGGGTATAGGTGCCTGCGTTTGATCAGAAGTCATAGAATTTTGTAAGCCTTATTAGTGAAAGCTTTTGTGTGCAGAATTTTGAAAGATGAGTTTTGAGTGGGGTTGTAAAATAGTTCAGGTGATATAATTATGCAGTGTGTAGAGTTAGCAAGATAATTATTATCCAGATAATTTGGGAGTGACTAACTGTTATGTGTAATTTGTTATAGTGTGTGGATGCAAGGAAGGTTATTAGAATGATTAGTAAATGTAGCATTTTAGCTGGACAGGTTAAAACCATATTTGAAGTAGATTATTATAAGTGAGGGTAGCTAGGGGTAGGGTAGAGGAGAAAGTGAGAACTAGGATACCTTAATTGATGGTGTACTATGGTAGGTGAGATATGAGACTGACCGTCATTGATTGGTCTGGGTTCTGAGTGGGTGTAACGGGGGAAATGAATAAGTCTAAGGAAAATGGGATGGATGGGAATGGGGTTAGGGTAGCGGAGTGGAGTGAGCCCAAGCAAAGCAAGGGAAAATGGAGTGGAATTACCCTGGATTCAATTCACAGCAATAGTAAAAAATAAACAGTTTCACAAGTAATAAAAGATAAGAGGTGTGAATATAACCAGTTTGATTTTATATGCTAAGCAAAAATACTGGGAGTTGGGAAGAAACATCAGTTGTCTATTTGCCTGAAGAAGCCTGTATTGGTGAAAGTCTAGTACTAGCAAGCTATAATAAATTTTCTGCTGTTTAAGTATCGAGTGTCGTAGTGCCGGTTTACTTTACAGTTTGTTGAGGTGGGAAGAAACACCAATGTTGGACAACTATGAGGATGTTATCTGTACCTAAAAAAAAAACTAGTGTAAAGTTATAAATCAGTTATATATAGAATAGGTTTTCACAAATGCACACTATATATGGTAGTGTTGCATATCTATGCTATGCTGCACATGTAACTTCTTACCTGTGCATTGTGATGCTTATTAATGTCAACTCTATAGTGTACTGTATTGCATATCTGTGCTTTTATATATGTATCCTTGATTATTTATGTTATGTTATGATGCTTAAAGGTTAGCAATGTAACTCTGTACTGTACTGCATTGCATATCTTTGCTTTTATACATGTATCCTTGATTATTTATGTTAATTTAGAATATTTGCAATACTTTGTAATATTCTGTGGAGCTTGTCTCCCTGGGCCTCCACTGAAGTTGGGTTTCTGACCCAGTGGACTTTCCCGATCAACAAATGTCAATAAAAATAAATAAATAAATAAATAACTAAATAAATAAAGGAGAGAGGAGAGAGAGAGAGAACGAGAGAGAGAGAGAGAGAGAGAGAGAGAAGGATACCAGAGTTGTTCCAGTGATGTGTAGCGAGTGGGTAGAGATACAAATCAATTACAGTTACGTGTGGTCATTAGACCCACTCTGATAAATGTACGTTAGCTTATTTGGATTTAGAGCTTCAGCAGTTTAGTGCACTAGGTGCCACTGGGTACTTCAAGTCCGAGATTTCTTTCCGTGGGCTGGGGTTGTAGCTGAGTACAAGTAATGAAGTTTAAAACCTTTTAAATTTTAAGTTTAAATCCAGCTGAACTACCACCAACTTAGCTTCTCATCCTTTGCTCTTCTTTGCAACATTCCCTCTATACTTATTCACTCTCATCACATCCAATCAAAAGTTAGCTGTGTCCTTCTCCAGTCATCTCATTCATGCTCACTCCCCTCCACAGCTTTAAGTCATACTGAATTCCATGAGACCACCCATTTTAACCTTAAATAAGCTTAATCCCCCAATTACTTGATTTAGGTGCTTTTTCCACAAGATTTGCAGTAAAGCGACCTCTGTTCAAGCTGTATATGTCTTAGCCAATCATGTGTCTCGTTACTGCAGCTCATTTGCATGCTGCTGGACAGTTTCTAAGTTTCTTTCCTAACTTCCTGTTGAGTACATGAAGAAGCATTTTGGACTTTAATTACATCTGCTCAGTCCACATGTAAGCAGCAAGAATGGAGGAGCCTTGGTTTTGAAGAGAGGTGAATGAATTTATTGTGGTGAGGATGATGAGAAGCACTGAGGTGATAATGAGAAGCTTGAAGCCAGGTAGGTGGAAGAAGAATGAAGGACTCAGAATTCATCAGTGTTTGCTGTTTCTCCTGTTTGCTAAAACTCAAAGGTTTTGGAGGTGGGCTGTATCTCACACTGGATTTGAAGGCAAGGCTGAGCTAATGGAGTATTGGTGCACATTAGGTCTGAATTTTGTTGCCCTTGGCTTTGGGATTTTTATTTTAATTCTTAATTCTGTGCTGACCTTCTGGTGATTAGTAAATTAACATTTCCTAGCAAATGGCTAAGGACTGAAGTCTTTAACCTTTGAGTTTAAGACCTGCATATCTTTCAGAAAATGCATTTAACACATATCCTGCTATTCTAGCATTTTTCTAAGTTTATAAGCAATATCTAAAATATGTCATCATAATATGTGAGATTTTCTGACAAATCACTTACTGACATTAAATAATGACAGACATTTGAGAGGTATATTCCAGATTTTTCCTTTCTATGTTTGGTTTGTACTTCACAAAATGTGTTGTCCTCTGGCAAATCACCAACTGAAGTCACTAAATAATGATGGACATTTGAGTTTCAGACTGATATCCTGTTATTTTAGCAAGTTTATAGTAGCAATATTGAAAATCTGCCCCTAATGTCTGGGCCTTTGTTCCCCTCTGTATTTTACACTTTGTACAGATTTCTTATGCTAACAGGTTGCGAGGTTTGCCTTATTGTGTGTATTGCTTCCATATTATAGATTTGTGTTTTGCAAATGTTTAACCACCTGTTTTAAAAATAACTCTCTTGGGTGTGGGGGTGGGTGAGCATTTATGACTTCCATTTTTATTTATTTATATTTGTATTTGAACTGTATACATTTTTCTGAAAATATGAATAATCCCATACTTAATCTGTGTGTGTAGAGAACTCCTTTTTAAAATAAATTATCTAAAATGATGTCCTGTCTTTGTGCCATTGAACATGTAGGTGTGTACATTATTGTGGTTATTTGCATATGCATAGATGGCGTTGATTAAGCATCCCTGATTGTTCCTGATTTTAAGATCCTTGGCCCTGATTCTCTCATCAGGAGTTTGAGATGTATGCTCCCCTCCCTCTCCAGTTCCCCAGACATGCACTCTTATGCTGGAAGATATCCAACCATTTTTATCCACCCAGTAAATACCTCTTAAAGGAATATTGCTTTCCTCCCTCATTCTCCATGTTCTCTATCTTAAAACCTCTACTACAGTTACTTTACTCCAGGAATTCCAAGGGTTGCCACCTTTACATTGTACAATTTCCTGATAAAAACTGCAACCCTTATTATACTAACCTAGTCTCTTTTGCATCTGCCCCACCCATTTTATACACCATGGTCATAATCATACAGTTAAAGTTCAGACACTGAACAGTCAAATTTTAAATGAAAAATTAAAATATAATACAGTGGAAATGCTCTATGATTTAATTAAAACATAACAGAGTGGAAAATGCACATAAAAATATATGCTACTCTTCAAAAAGAAAAATGATACAATTAACAAAAGTAAAGTACACTATAAGAATAAAATGCTCAGTAAAACTACCAACTATACATATACTACCACCACAAAAGATTGAAATGTTTTCAATCAAATACCTTAATTATTTGGTCAGTGAAATGCATCAACTCTATATTCAAAAATATTTTAAAATTCTGCCCACACTAACACTTTTAACCTAAACTGCTATGCATTGTATTATAACTTAGGAATGTATGTGTGTAGATAGAGAGAGATATGCATACAAAACATTGGATAAGCTTACACAAAAGTAGTCTAACAACTCAGATTACTGTTAACAGTGGACCAAGTATCAATGGAGCAATCACACAACCAGCACTACATAAATATCCCAAATGCCAGATAATATGTTTAAGTACAGAATAATGTAGCTTATTATATACGACAAAAGGGTTGCAAACAAAAACCTTATGTACCATAAAAGAATTGTAAGCAAAAAGATTTCTCCTTTCATTGATGGAAAATGGTTGTGTTGGTTCACTCAGTAGAAAAAAAGAAATCCCTTTATTTTTATTAAGTGAAATATTACAAGCAACTAACTGCACCAGTCAAGCATCACCAATGCCAATAATCTGACCTCATAGAACTAATGCAACATATTTGCTCTTAACCAGTAGAAATAACACTAATGCACATATAAGTATTCACCTGAAGCACAGCATAAATAATTTGGATTAAATACAAGCAGTAGTAGCTCACAAAATAAATGGTTAACCTTATGCACAAACAGCAGCAGGACACAAAAATATTTTGCCCTTAACAAGTCCAAGAAGCAGCAATACTCAGATGATGAAATATTTTGACCTAAAATATATTACTGTCTATATGTTATAGCATAAAAATAGAAATTATGTACAGCAGTAGGTCACAATCGAAGTAAAACAGAAGTCATCCCTGTCCATATTCAAACACAGTGTGGCACTGTGGATGGGAAACAGAAAATTTACCACATATATACCTCCTGTATTACTAAAGAAAACAGGCAGCTCTAAATGCTTTATCCGATGTATACGTCCCCTCAAATTTTCTATGGTATGATCCCAGTTATTTTCAATAGGGCTAATATATAATTACAGCTCAAGGCATGGATAAGGCCATCCAACACAAAATGGGATAGGTTAAATCAAGTCCACAAGGGCAGTTAGCCTAGTACTTACCCTTGAACCTATTATGAATTCTGCTTAGTACATCTTCCATCACTCCTAACTATTAATTTCTGAGCATTATAAAGCACAGAACTTGTCTTCAAAATCACTGCAAATTAAGAAAATCAGAACACTGTCTGTGGGACCCTTTGCCTGCATACCTCAAATGTCCCTGATTTTCATGGACATCCCAGATTTTGACTCAAATTTCATTCTGCTCCTTCTAAACCTGCTTAAAACTGGTAATTTGGGGAGAAAATGTGGTGGCTTGCACTTGGACAACAATTAGAGTTATATGCTTCTTTACTTCATTAAATGCATGTTAATTCTCATTCTCTTTTCATACCAAATTTTCAAGTTAATGACAGTAATAAATACCCTTTATTATTTCTGGATTTGTCCCTGATTCTGCAGGTAAGAGGTTGAAAGTTATGTTTACCTGCAATTAGCAGTCACACCTCAAGTCATAGAGAAATAAATGCATACAAAGGGCCACCCCATGAACTCTGGTGTCCTAATGGGTTGTAAAAAAGTGACCAGTATGGCCATGCAGGTATTATACTACAGAAAAGACTAAATTTGGCCCCAGGTCCAACTCCATCCTTCTTTTCCTAGAAGTACTACCCAAAACAATGGAACTTATTTCCCATCACTACTGAAATCATGTTTCTAACACTTGAATATCATATTAATGACAAACAATGCCTTGTGCAAACAATGGCACTTAGTCACCAAAGACGGGCTCATCAACTGTATAGAAGATGCAGAAATATCTGCTATTACTGTTTTCCTACACAACTAGTAAATTGACCAGTAGCAAGTACATACCACTGCCTGTACAAAGAGTCACTTGAACTGTGCTCACCATAACATTTAATGCTATATTAGTGGCACTTTTGCTGTGTATTACTTTGTGTTCTGGGCAAAATTAATCATTTGTTCTTTCAGTAAAAGTCTGGATAGTTATGCAGCAAGCAACATTAAATCAAACAACCAAAAGGCTGCTGCATAAACTATCTCCCGTGGCGTGTACCTTGTTAATGGCAAGTTCTAATTGCAGTCTTAGAATAATGCTCAAGTAAATTAGCAGGAACATAGTATCATTTTGTTATCTATGACATGTATGCACCTATTAGCTTTAACACTCATGCTATTATATATATAGTACATAAACAGCCACACTTGCATAAATGCTGCAAAACACTAAAGGTTAAGCACATTGCACAACTTATAAAGCCACTCTAAACAAAAGAGTCAAAAACTTAAAAGCACTTAAACATCAGCTATTAAAAAAAAGATGAGAATAGGCATGTAACGGTTGTAATTCACAGTGTCAGTACCCATAAGAATCATGCACTAATAAATGAAAAGCCCTAATCCCCAATTAAACCTCTCTAACTATATCTATCAAGTACTAAGAACTGAAAAGAAGCCACAGTGGGTCTGAATCCTAAAAGCACTAAAACTATAAACATCACCAGCTAACAAATTAAAAGATAACATAACCATAATTCTTGAATTTACATTTTAAGCTTTAGGCATTAACAAATGACCTGAACACAATACTCCAGTTACCAAAACCACATTAGTCACATTCATATGCTTACTTCTGAAAGACAGATGTCACAAAGGATATTATGAGCATTAACCGTACAACTGATTATGTTACTCTTAATAAAAAA
The DNA here is from genome assembly GCF_019279795.1 of Protopterus annectens. NCBI lineage: Eukaryota > Metazoa > Chordata > Ceratodontiformes > Protopteridae > Protopterus > Protopterus annectens. The sequence goes on from NC_056735.1 coordinate 1,986,011,360, forward strand.
CACCAATATATTAAATAACTAAATACAACAAATAAAAAGACCAGAGATCTGTAATACATTTTAATACTGTCTCTAACAGCTCAGCTAACAAGCCTTCAAGGAGATAAAAAATGTTGCACAGTCATTAACATACCAATAAAACAATTACATTTTCAGCCAATAAAAAACATTGTTATTATTACAATGTCTATATTAAATCATTGACCGCTTAACTTGTTGAACGCCTAAACGTTGACAGCTAAGGATCAAAAACTGACAATGTTGAACGGCCTGTTAAGCGAATTCTTTCATCGGGAAAAAATTTACTTGACCATGCCAAAGTAACACAAACTTTCAAGCTGTAACAAAGTGGGGGGCTTTGCCTCCACACACCCTCATTTTGCCCTCCACACCCCCCTAACTAAATATACCAACTCTGAGATCAGTCTACATTAGGGAAAGAGCAAACTCTCAAAAATGGCCAAACAAATTCTTTCCCGATGAAAGAATTCGATTAACTGACCATTCGACATTGTTAGTTTTTGACCCTTAGTTGTCGACATTTAGGCATCACTGTCCCATAACTTTCTCGTTACACAATCTAACATTAAAATTCAAACCTAAATTTATGACTTTCAGACTCAAAACCATTCAGAATATCACTAATTTTAAAAACCATCTTGTCACATTTGATTGGCCTCACTACTTGCCACAAAAGGCCCCAAAATGAAGCAGCTAACAACCTTACCAGTACTCTACTGCACTTATAAAATAAATTTTTACCATTAGTATAAAGGCTACTTTGACCTTATAAACATAATAGGGTATCCAACAAACTCAAACATCTCCACAAATTATGTGATGAAGCATGGCACAATTGGAAATGCAACCCCTCCACACTTTCCCAAGCCATATATACCTTACTATGCAATCTAGCCAAATAATCCATCTGCGGATACAAAAGCAACCACTAACAAAGCAAACAAATCTTAGTTTTAGCCAAACCTAAAAGATTCTAGAGAGAAATCACAATGTTGACTGGTCAAAAATGCAACATAAATCAACTCCGCTGAACCTCTCCAACACCACCACATATGAGCTCTCATGCACTGTCTTCCTCAATGAGTTGAGCAATCTGCCAAACATCAACAACATGCAAGCCTAACACCCCCACAACCCCCCTCTCCCCCACTTTACATTCCACTGTTCCACTTCAAAAAGATTACACCAAAGAGACTGAAACACTATTGGACCAAATACAAATACATACTCCTCCAGGCTTAGATAACCTAGCTCCTGGTTCATTCACCTTTGTAACAACTTCATTTCACACATGAACAGCAGTAGTCAATTGTCTTCCAGAACTATCCAGGCCAACTACTCTTTGCAATACTGTCCTATCTCAATACTTCTCACTTTAGGTGAAATACTAGAAACATTTATCTACAACCAAATTTACTGCTAATTTACATAAATACTATCCAGGAAGGAACAAGGATTCTGGTCTGGACACAACACCGTAACAGCTCTCTACTCCCTAACAGATGGCATCCTATCCAATATGCACAGAGGCAACCTGACAAAAATTGTCTTTATTGACTTCAAAAAAGCCTTTGATCTAATTGACCATAGCTTAATATTTGACAGATTAACTGAAATACGCATTAGTGATGATGCAAAACCTCGCTTTGTAGACCTCCTCACCAAAAGATCCTTTAATGTGAAAGAAGGCATTGCTACCTCTGAAATAGTTCCTCTTATGAAAAGAGTTCCAAAATATTCCACTTTAGCCCCTCTGCTATTTTGCAGATTTATCAATTAACTCCCATCTGATCATTCTCAGATACCTGTAATTCTTTACACAGACAACATGGCCATCTACACGGCAAACAAATCTGTTATACAAACTCAGCTCTATGATGACCTCTAAACCCTCAACCAGTGGCTAATAGGCCAGAAACTTATACTTAGGCCCTCAAAAACAAAAGCAATGCTATATGAACCAACCAAAAATAGCCAAAGCACCCAGATTCCTTAATATTAAGCATGTTAACAATAGCACTGTAGAAACTACCATATGCTTCAAATACCTTGACAGTTGGGTAGATCGATCTCTTAACTTTGAGCTACACATTCAAAACAAATGCAAAAAGAACAACACTGTACTGTTCTGGGCAAACAAACTATGACCTCTATGACCTCTCCTGTCCAAGTCAGCCAAAGCTGCCATACACAAAGAAATACTCTTATCTCAACTCAAATATGAACTGCCCATAATAGCTTTAGCCTCAAAGAAAAATGCTACCACCTTGTAAAACATCTCCAATAAAATCTGCTGGTTCATTACTAACTCCTCCAATAATGAACACCACTGCCTAACTCTTGCCAAAACTAAATGGCTCCCAGTACATTTGATACTCAACCTCCTACAAAGATCACTAATTAACAACGCCCTTTCTCCTGAGACATCTTCTCCTCTCATTCATAAACTTTTCACTATAATCCCGACATATAATCTCAGGGGTATTTTCCAGTCTCAACCTACCCTACTAACTCTAAAAATTAATCTTTATCACATTGACCATGCATTCTATCCTAGGAGCTAAACTATTGGACTCCATTCCTCTCTCAGTCTGAGACATTCAAAGTACTTTGATTTCAAACAACAGCTCAAGGAACACCTCTTCATCGAAGCAATGTGCAGCTGCAGTCATTCAGGTCACATTACATGAACTCTGCAGCCCTCTCACAAACCTTTTATCCCTATTTCATCCTTCCTTACCTCATCTTGTCATCCCATTTACTTGTTGGCTGTCATCCATCCTACTTCCCTCTTTTCTTTACATCTCTCTCACACTTCTTCTCCTTTCTACCCCTCTTCCCTCTATGTGCCTGTCCTGTATTTTCTCTACCTTCTTCCCTTGGTATCCTTTCCTGCAACTATTCTCACTTGCCTTTTCTAATGTCTTCATACCTCTCTATATAATGATATTCTGCTGTCCATGAAGCATAAGCCATCTCAGTCATTATGGTTACATCTTATCCATAAAGCTCTGCTTAGCATAATTCCATTTTATCATACATGTTATGACATTTTAAACTGCTTCTTGAACTAAATGTTGTAGTATATTCTTGCATCTGTAACTATGCATATGTATTTATATATATATATATATATATATATATATATATATATGTTTTTAGCATATCCTTGTATCTGTAAACATGTATTGTTCATTTCTTATGTGATTCTGTTCTCCTGGATTGTGCCTGCAAATAGTCCATTGGGATCAGTGAACTACCCAGATAAACAAATATAAACAAACAAACAAACAAACACACAAACAAAGAAATAAATATAATACGTTCTGTCTTATCTTTATTTTCTCCCAGAGTTAAAGTAACTAAGGAAAAATCAAATGGCATAAGAAAACATTAATAGTAAATGAAAACAAATCAAACTGTACTGGCATAGTAAAACAGATAACATCAAATCATCAGCATGAGAAGATCAAACATACGATCCTGCATCATTTCTCTTTTGAAACACCTCAGTATATTTTTGTATGACAATAAAATAAAACTATGGAACAGGAAGGGCAGTTATCTTACAAAGCTTGGGAGTGATACAGAATACTTGGTATTACAAAATATTTATTTTAATTTTGATGTAGCCTGTCAAATGAATTATAAAATATAGCTTATTTTACATTCAGTTTCAATAAATGCATCGCTTTTGCTAAAACATATTGATTGAACCCACAGTTTATACAGAGCAATATGCACTTTAATATGCAAAAAGACCATATAATCAGGAAATGTGTGAAATTTAATTGAAATGTGCTAACAAAATAGAAGTAAAACAGCCATGTTGTTTTGTTTACACAAACAACACTGTTAGTAGTCTAGGCAATATCCAGTACAGCAGGGTGTACTGTTTAGCTATGAGTTATCAATAGTCAACTTGATGAGGTCTTCAACTCATAGTGAATTCCACGAGGAACATTTTAATTTTTCAGGGGTCAAGGACCCATACACACCCATACCCTCAAATTATATATACCAGCTCCATAATCAAGCATATATGAGGAAAAAGAAAAGGACCATCTAGTACTATCATGGCTGGTGCAATTATAGACTCTACAACAGCAGTGATTCCTATGGAAAGCAGTGAGTGAAGAGTTCACTACATGGGTACTGCACCTGGTCACACAGCAAATCTTCCATTTTATGCTCTGTGATATATATAGGGAAGCTACTGTGTGGGACAGAAAACTAGAAAATGTGTATAGGCTATGTGAGGATATAGAATGCAATATGTGAAACATCTCATAGATTTAGAGAATTTGTTTTATTACAAATTATGATTTTCTCTATTTGTTAATGTAGATTTCTGTTTCACATCACTTGAGTTTCAGGCAGTAATTGCTTCAGCTGTGTACTGAGTGATGATTTCCACTGTATTGTAGTTTATTTTTTTTAATAACTGATCGCATCATGGGTGTTTTTCTACCTATACTTCTAAAAGAAGCAGAAAAATGTATTTTAGTATATTGTCTTGTATTTTTCTTCTTTCTTGTAGTTTAAGTTTTATACTAGTGGGCAGTGCAGTGTAACGCTGTAACGCTGTGTACTAGATATAGTAATGTTAATTACTTTAGTTTTTATTCTAGGCACAGTTATCAACTAATGCTGTCTCTGGCTGGGTAGTTGAGGTCCATGTTTTTAGTTTATTGTTATTTTCTAATTTATGTAAGTATAGAGTTTGTTTTTATGGATCTGATTTGAGTAGGGCAGTTATTTATATGTATTTAAGGGTTACATTTGGTGCATTTAGTTGGTTTGTAATTTTTTATGATTATTTAAATAAAGCTTAATTAGGATTTTAGCCTATAAGTTTTGATTTGCTGAGAGATAATGCTTACAGAAGGCTGAAAAAGGCTTTGATGACGTGCATAAAGTAGTGCTAAATAAAAATATTTATATTGTCTACCCAGATATACAGATTTATCCTTACATTATGTCATTGCATACAGTGTGCCTTGATATTCTCACAAACATTTAGCCTGGCAATTAAATGTATTAGATAGATTAAAGATTGTCAGTTAGTTTTGTGTAAATGGTTGCAATGTGGAAGCAGAAAAAAATGGAAGTTTGCTTCTCAAATCATAAGTTCATTGCAGGGTTAATCAAAAGCTTTACATGAGGATCCATTTTTACCAAAGTCAGAAGGCCCATTTGGGACTTATTGTGTATATATATGGCCATGGGAAGAACACTGTGAAATTGAAATGCAGATAGTAGGAGTTAAACCATTTCTTACCCCATGCTCATGATAAGAGAGATGTTGTAAGTATCTTATCAGTTTAGCTCATTTAAACTCTTTTATGGCACACATTCCAGACATCTTATTAATATTGTTAAGAGGACATTGGAAGTAGAAAAGATGCTGTTTAAGTGTGTGATACAATATTATGTTAGCTTAAAGGGGATAGGGTATGCCCATAGTAAAGGAACAGAAACAGAAAGGCAAAGAAATGCAACAATGAAACTATAATAAACATACCTAACGTACAGAATTTACACCTGAAGATCAGGTAATAATATTAGCACCCTCCACAGAGAAGACAATTCTGGCTAAGTGACAAGGCAAGGCCCCATTGAGCTGAGTAAAATGCTAAATGCAGTAAACTAGAAAGTTAACCAATGAGGAAAGAGAAAGAGTAAATCTATCATATTGATGTACTAATGGCAATGAACAAAGTATAAACCTGTATGCTTAACTTGCAAGTTGAAATTCATGAAGCAGAGTCCAGAGAATCTCTGTCTTAAATGGAGCTAGAAGAAGCCTTGTTAAAGTGCAAAAGCATAGAATAAGAGAATAATATCTAACAGGAAATGAAAGAGTGCTCTCAACAATATTGTGGGAAAACTAAACTAATGGCACATAACATAAAGCAACACCCAGAATGAAAGCGTGTATACAATCTTAATAGAGTACCACATTCACAGAAACAATAAGTAACATCACTATTACAAACCAGATCTGACAAGCTAAAACAGAAACTATAAAAGGTAAGATATTTAATAACATTAACTTCACAATGAGGTGCTGGCAGATACCACTTTTTCCTCTAATAAAGGAAAAACAGCTTTTGCAATCCATGAAGGTTAATTTCATTGCATGGTGGTACCATCTGGCCTACATGGAACTCCAATCAATTTTCAGAGATCGATGGATAAAATACTAAAACCCCATCATGGCAAGCTGCTGCATATCAGAGGAAGATTATACGCTGTTAGAAGATCTGGAGTTTTACTAAAAGTACAAGCAGTGCTAAAATCAATAAGACAGGCAGGCAGGCATGACAGTGAATGCTAGGAAAAGTAAACCATGCATTAAAGGAGCTAACTATCTGGGATACATTATAGAAGGGGGGGGTGGGAGAGGGATCTACATTAGAACATTGAAGTTTCAAAACTTCAAATGTTCTAATATCAAACCCTATTCAGCGAAAGCTGAAAATATCGAAGCAACAGAAAGCCGAACTTTTTTCTAGGGAAAGAATTCAGTTGTCCGTTTCTGTTGCTTCGGTATTTTCAGCGCTGTGGTGGAAAGTTACGGGTTGGGTTCAGGTAAGTGTGTGACTGAGTGCGGGTTAGGGTAGTTAAGGTTAGGGTGTGGGTTAGGTAAGTGTGCAATTTTGTGGATGTGAGGGTTAGGGCGGGTTAGGTGAGTTTGGGTCAGGGCGCGGGTTAGGTATGTGTGCAATTGTGTGGACATGAGGGTTAGGGTGGGTTAGGTGAGTTAGGGCGTGGGTCAGGTAAGTGTGCAATTGTGTGAATGTAAGGGTTAGGGCGGGATAGGTGAGTTAGGGTTAGGGTGCGGGTGAGGTGAGTGTGAGATAGTGGCAGACCTTAGGGTTAGGGTTTGGGTTAAGGTAAGTGGATAGTTAGTTGTGTGTGTATAGTTTAGTGTAGGGTAAGGTGTAAGATTTTAGGTGTATGTGTGTGGATTGCTGTTTGTTTGGTGTGCTTGTATTGTGTGTATGTGTTTTGGAACAGCAAATTTTTTCCCTAGGAAAAAATTTGCTGTTCTGTATGTTCGATGTTTTCAGCTTTCGCTGAATAGGGTTCGATATTAGAACATTCGAAGTTTTGAAACTTCGATGTTCTAATATAGACCCTGGGAGAGGTGGGGGGAGGCTAGAAAAAATGTACTGCACTAAAATATGAATGAAGGCCTTCCATGGACTTTTTGGGTAGTACATGAAATTTGCCAAATTTTATTTCATTGACAACCGTTAATTGAAATCTCACTATATCGATAGCTCATAACATCGACTCCCATTTCTTCAAACTTCCTCTCTAAAACTACCAGAGTGCTGCAGTCAGAGCATATCCTCAACTTACAAACATAATTTAAAAAAATATATATACCTATTTCAACACTTTTGCTGGGGAGTAAGCCTTCCCTGCACCCCCCACACTCCCTGTAAATTTTATATACCAACTCCGAGATCGTACTACAGTGGGGTAAGGGTAAATTTCCTGATCCCCACTGTACTGTGACTTCCATTCAAAATGTTGTAAAGCAATATTGTTTTTCTTTAATACTGTTATGAAATGCAGGAACTGCTCTTATGGCTACAATGCGATTATCCTTAACTGGTTCTGTGTACCTGACTGCTATAGCAATGATGGTAAAAATGTAAATACAGTTGCATTTCTTTGAGTAGTATTTCTTTAATTTCACAGTGGTTTATGGGAATTTTCAGTTGAGTTTGCTCTTTTTGGGTGATTGAATTTTCCATTTCATTTTCTGGAAGTTAAATTATTTCAATTTCTATGAATAAATTCCTCGATGTTGACCTGGTAGGTTTGGAGATGATGTTTGAAGAAATGGGAGTCAAAGTTATGGGTTGTCGACATTGTAAGGTTTTGATTAACTAATCTCAAAGAAATAAAATTTGACTTTGTGGCGTTTCAATATAGTGAAGTAGGCCCATATATATATATATATATATATATATATATATATATATATATATATATATATATATAGAAAGAGAGAGAGAGAGAGAGATACACAGAGATGTAGATAGATAAATAGATATAGACATATGCATATATGAGGAAAAGGGTGTAGAAACATGTTTTTCTTTATTGCATGGAAATGTGGAGTAGATACCTGGATGATAACACAGTAGGCCAGATTCACGAATGGCCAAATTCTGTACAGGAACAGTGTAGCAGCTTCTGCACACAATAGGGCCATTTTCACATGTACGAGCGGCCCTATACTGTTTCTGCACGGAATTCCGTTCAATATGCAAATCACCTCATTTGCTGGTGAAAACCATGCAAATGAGGGGATTTTGTGATCCAGCAAGCTGAACGGATTCCATATAGGAATGGTGTCAGTGCAAAAATGTATTTGGCTAGTAGCCGAATACATTTTTGCATCTGACAAAACAGAGGCATGACAGCGCGTAAAAAGCATGTATTATATAGAACAGCAAGCCAATGACCAAATATAAGGTGATTGGCATGAAAAGCCACATATTTTTTTTTAAAAATAAAACTTTAATTTTTTTGGCTGATCTCGGCTGTTTAAGCTAAGGGCAGTGGTGCGCAAACACAGGGGTGCCAAAAATTAAAAAAAAAAAAAAAAGGAAAAACTGCCATTTAACAGAACTATGCATTCTGCCATTATAGTCAATGGCAGGCAGAATGTAAACAATACAAGGGAGCACTGGTTGCCAAAGGGAAAGGGTGTGTTTGGGAATTGTAACTATGGACTGGGGTATGCAAATGAAGGGACCTATACTGAATCACAGTACCTAGTGGAAGCCTGTACCTAATCGTACAGGTGCAGGAATAGAGCCATGTGGGCAGGGCAAGAAGATGACTTCAGTAGAGGGTGTGTCATGTTTGGTGTAAACTTACTGGACCCCTGCGGCCCACATTTGCTCTTAGCTAAGCAGAGCTAAGGAAGGGGGTGCATCTCACATTATTTAGCACTGTTTTCCCTGCTTAAATGGGTGTGCATGCCATGCACCAGGTTTTAAACAAAAAAAAAAAAAAAGAAAAACAGGAAATAGCAGCTCAGTTCACATCTGAGCACTGGGTATGCATAGTGCGCCTTGGGGCTTAAATGGGAAGGCAAAGGGAAGAGAAAACTGCAGTAGGAAGTCAATCAAGGAGAACTAGCATAGCTGGCAGGTGAAATATATCAGAATCATCCAATTACACATGTAGCAGCCCAGCCCAGCACACTACTATAAACTACACAAACCCCTTTCACTCTGGTTTCTCCCACAAACTCTACACCACTGGTGTACACAGATGGGGAAATTTTGCCTGACAAAACTAACAAAATGATAGGGGCTGCTGTTGCTTTCATACATCAATATGTGCAGGAGGCTGAGGGTGGTGAGGATGTGAATGCTGATGACCACTCCACAGTGAGGAGGTGGAGAGTGTGCAGACCCAGGGTAATCTACCAGGGGCTACATGAACTGGAGATAGTGGAGCACTATAGGGTGAACAGGGACATTCTACTGCAAATTGTTGAGCTGTGCCGGCCCCGCCTCACACTCAGAACCAACAGAGGGGAACCCATCCCAGTGGATACCAAGGTATGTGTAGGCTTAAGAATACTAGCCACAGGTACCTTCTAAAGGGCAACTGGGGATATCATGGGGAATTTCACAGGCATAAGAATCCAGGGCACTCCACCAGTTCCTGGATGCCATGTCAGCACATGCCAGTGTGCACATATATTTCCCCATCACCCATGAGGCGTTGACCAGCAGTATGCATCTCTTCCACCAAATAGCAGAATACCCTGAGGTAGTGGGTGCTAGACTGCATGCACATACACATCAAAGCACCACCTGGTGAGCAGGGTAGGGTCTACATAAATTGCAAGGGTTTCCCCTCCATCACCTGCCAGGTTGTGTGTGATACCCAGGGCATTATCTTGAATGTGTGTGCTGGCAGGCCTGGAAGCTATCAAGACTCTCACATCTAGCATATGACACAGCTGTACCAGTCATTTGCCAGTGGGGACATCCCATATGGCCACCTAGTGGGGGATGCTGGCTACGCACTGGAGCCGTGGTTGATGACACCCCTCAGAAATGCACACACACCTGAACAAGAACTCCATAATGAGATGCACACACAAACTATTATCATAATAGAGCATGTGTTTGGGATGCTCAAGTCATGGTTCCGCTGCCTGGACATATCTGGTGGAGTCTTGCAGTACTCTCCAGCTACATGTACACAAATGTTCACAGTATGTGCCATGCTACACAATATAATCATGCAGAAACAGCTGCAGCAGGAAGAGCACGGGGCAAGGCCACAAAGCCCCCTACCATTGCCATGGCCAGCACAGGCACAGATGGACTCAGAGGAGGAACCACCTGAGCCTGCCCATGTAGGCAGAAGGAGGCGTGACCAGTATGCCCAGGTCTTGGCAAAGAGGCAACTCATAGCACATACACTGACATGGTAGGGACCCAGGGAATGACACCTTTTTCTGACTCACACATACAGTAAAAGAGATGTCAAACATGACACTACCTGTGCTTTACCATGTATAGGGAGTGTACTATGTGCATCTGACATAGTCAGCCCTCCAGCACCGTCCTCAATACTGGCCCAACCACAAGGTAAGTCACTCTTCCTATCAATTACTGAATGGAGTAGCATGTTCTGATAGCTGTATGTATGGTATGGATACGAGCATGCAAGGGAATCGGGTGGCTGAATGGGATGGCAGCAGATACTGGACACCTATATGGGCAGCATGAAATCCATAACAAATACTGGTGTCAACACACTAGACAGTACTAGACAAGGTGACAAATCCCACTGCAGTACAAGTGGTGGCCCAAATGTGTGTCCATAGGACACACACATGCATGTCAGTGAGGCTAACATACACACCACCAGCCTCAGCCAGTAGGACAGGTGTAGATGACCATAAAGAAAGGCTGGGCTAAGGCCTCCAATTGATGGCAATGGTAAACAGCCCCCCTTCAGACCTACACAGACAGACAGATGGCAACAGGTCTGTCAGTTGTATGTTAGTTCTGAAGAGTAAGAAGTGTGAAACTGAAATGTAGGTCAATGAAACCTAAGAGCTGTACTCAACTGATATGCCTCCAGTCTGCATGATAGGTCAGAATACAAAATGATGTGGAAGACAACAGAGTACCTGACATACCAGTACAGTCATAGCACAGTTTACAGTTGTCAGGTGTGCCTTCCCCTGACAATCCTATGTAGAAATGCAGTAACATGTAAGTGTGAGGAGTAGTATCAGTGGAGCACAGATTACCTGAGATGGCCCAATCTACAGGATAGATTGTTGCACATGTACAATATGCAGGGTCTGTGTGTTAGGTTGTTGTGTGTTCAGTATTGTCTGGAAGTGGTCAGCATGTAGGCATGGAGGGTTGTGTCTTGGTGTCCTATGGCTAGTTCTGTGGTTGACAGGGCCATGTTCCTACAACTGCAGTGCCAAACACAATGCTTCTCAGCAATACCCATGTCAGCAGTCTTCCATACTCACTGTCCAGATGTCAATATATGTCACTGTCTGAAAGATGGACATGCCATGAATGTGGGCCCATACATACACACAGTACCGAAGTGGAAGTACCCTTGACAGAGTGCTTAAAATTTAACTGTCAGCTGCACATAACATTGGAATTGTACAGACAGGTTAGCAGCACATTAGGTGTCTGTGTAGTATGGAATACTGATGTAGTCTGGCCAATCACTGGCAGACCACAAAAGGCACAGTTATGAAGTAATGAGAGACTGCCTATGTCCCTGCACAGGGCAGCATAAGGGGAATGTTTCAGGTATATCTGTGAGTCAGCTGCAAGTAGCTTCCATATCACACATGCACTCAACTCACCCAACTATCAGCCACAGGTTTATCACAGGTCATATTCTTAATGTTGGGAATGAGTACAGTATGACCCCCCACTTCTATCTGGGAATACCCACAGAATGCAGCATGCTGAAGAGGTGTCCCATGCAGGTGTGTCCCTAGCTGTAAGCAGCACCGTGCCTGCATCCAGACCAACAGATTAATATGGATAGGGACTATTGCCATTAACAGCTTGCACACTTACCCTGTCACCACAGGGGAATCCACTGGCTCGCAGCCTGGGAATGTAGGAGTGACAGAATGCAGTGGCCAGCTACAGATGGCCTGCATCACTACCAAATGGCCTACAGTCCTCAGTCAAAGGCTTGCACCTCACCCGTAATGCCAATGTATGATATCTCATGAGATCACAACTAACAACCTAACGCAGTCAACAGAACACAAATGCAAGGCCATGTTGACAAATCCCAGTAGCATGCCCTCCATGTCCCACTGCAAGAAAATGATTTTCCTGTGCCACTGTCGAGCAGAGCCACAGAGGTGATTCACCCCGGGGATCACCTCTGTGGCTCTGCTTGACAGTGGCACAGGAAAATAATTTTCTTGGGTGGCAAAAGCCAGGGTACCTTTTTGGCTGGGCTTGTATAGGCCCCAGGGCCGATAGCCTAGTACCTACCTATGAACCTATGAACCTATGAACTGTGGACCAATTCATAAATAACACTGGCATGAAGGGTCAACTATAGGGATACTTCTCAGATATCACTCACATAATGCTAGGAAGAGAATAGAATAACAGAGTGGGGGGTCTGTAGATGCATGGATGTCATGGAGTGTGTGACGTTTGAAACTCTGATGTGTAACCATACTACCCCTGCCTGAAAACCCAGTAATAGGTGGCACCAAACTGTTTGTAAACCACAATGTGAAGGGGAAATGACCAGATATATGAGCCCTGCCACTGGGTAACCTGGGTGAATCTGTACAGCTGAGAGGCATGGCCACAGCAGGATATGGCCATTCTGTTAAGTCAATATATGTACGAGAAGGGGATCCTCAGACACCATAGTACCAAGGTGCTGGACCATTTGCACATACCCATCATCAAGTGTTTGTAGCTACCCCTCAAGAATGGCAGGAGTGTGCAAGAATGTGTAGGCTGTGGACCACAATACTGGACTCAGGTTCATTCACCTGGTATTTCCCAGTAAATAACTGTGAGCAAATAATTATATCTGTCAGCAGTTGATGACATAATACATCACAGTGTAAAACAGTACATATGTCTGAATATCTCTGATAATACCAGCCATGTAACACAAGCAGCACAGACAGCAATAGATACAGTATCCCCCTATCTGTCACCCATTGTGACTCCATATTTCCAACCTATCTATAGATATCCTGCAGAAACAGGTTACTAGATGTATGTGTAGAACACCAAACCCTGGACTGAAGTACAACCCTACCTAAAATGGATTCACACACTCAATACAGAAGGTCATACTGGGCATGCTCCTACACTTAGAGAAATGAAGCCCATGTCTGACAACACAGTGAACTATACATATCTGTCATTTGCAGATGTCTGTGCACACACACCAAATAGTACACCAGTCATGCTTCACACACACATTGGATAGGGATACTCACACATATCCAAGGCCAACACACTATAATATGTCAGACATACACATACAGAGATGTGTGGAAGAGAAAAATAGACAGTGACAGAGAGAATTCCATTATGAGGCCTGTCCCATTCACTACACATCCAATTGGCTGATATCACATGATGTGCTGATGCCAATCACTGTACACATGCCTTTTGGTAGATAACTGTGTAAGACGATAGTACAAATCAGTATTCATGTAGCATTTGTATACTCAGTCCTGTCAAATATAAAGTTGTGTGTGACTGAGTGTGTGGGTATGTTTCCAGAAGAATGATTTATGGCCTATTGACACACACTGCACTTCCCATTGCCCATGTTAGCACTCCTGCTGGTGTCAGTCACCTTGAAATAAATAATCGGCCAAGACTCCCCCCCCCTCCATGGTGTTCGTGATAACTGTGTAATACTGCAGTGCAGCAAACTAGTTAGGCAGGAATTCTAATTCTGGTCCTGGCAACTGTGATAATGTGTGTGTGTATGTGGAGATTAATGATTTTGAGGCCATTCACATCACTACACCTGCCATTGGCCTACTTTAGCATGCCTGCTGATGTCAGTCACCTTGAAATAACCCTTTGGCTAAGTCTTAGTCATATAAGCTTTGTGGCGCTTGTGAAAACTGTGTAATACTGCAGTGGAGCAATCTAGTTAGGTAGGAGTTCTAATCCAGGTCCTGGTAACTGTGAGTGTGTGTGTGTGTGTGTGTGTGTGTGTGTGGGGGTGAATGATTTTGAAGCCATTCACACCACTACACCTGCCATTGGCCTACTTTAGCATGCCTGCTGATATCAGTCACCTTGAAATAACCCTTTGGCCAAGCCTCAATCCTGTAAGCTTTGTGGTGTTTGTGATAACTGCACAATACTGTTGTGTAACAAACTAGTTAGGTAGGAGTTCAAATCCTGGTCCTGGCAACTGTGATAATGTGTGTAAGAGTGTGTGTGTTTCTGTTGACACCTGAGTTTGTGGTCATTCACACTTTCCTCTCCCCTCCTTTGCACTGCAGCTGATGTCACTCACTTTCAAAGATACCTTTGGACAACTTTTCAACTTATAAGCTCTGTGGCGCTTGTGATAACTGCATAATATAGCAAACTAGTTAGATAGGAATTCTAATCCTCGTTCTGGCAACTGTGATAATGTGTGTAAGAGTGTGTGTGTCTTTGTTGACACCTGATTTTGTGGTCATTCACACTTATGTCTCCCCTCCTTTAGCACTGCAGCTGATGTCACTCACCTTCAAAGATACCTATGGACAGCTTTTCATCATATAACCTCCATGGTGCTTTTGATAATGGTGTAATACCATAGTGTAGGAAACTAGTTAGGTAGAAGTTCTAATCTTGGTCATGGCAAGTGGATGTTAGTGTGTGTGTCTTTGTTGATACCTGATTTTGTGGTGATTCACACTTCCCTCTCCCTTCCTTTAGCACTGAAGCTGATGTCACTCACCTTCAATGATACCTTTGGAAAACTCTTTATCATGTGAGCTCTGTGGCACTTGCAATAACTGCGTAATACCATAGTGTTGCAAACCAGTTATGTAGGCATTCTAATCCCGGTTCTGGCAACTGTGAGAGTGTGTGTGTCTTTGTTGACCCCTGATTTTGTGGTCATTTACACTTCTCTCATCCCTCCTTTAGCACTGCAGCTGATGTCACTCACCTTCAAAGATACATTTGGACAATTCTCAAGTAAATAAGCTCTGTGGTGCCTGCAATAACTGTGTAACACTGAAGTACTAAGACCATAGCTCTCAAGGAGTTTGAAACACAATACTGGCAAGTGTGTGTCAGCAGTATCCTGTGCGTTGGTGTGGCTGTGTAATAACAGGATCCATTGCAGGGTGGGGTTTGCTACAGTTTCATATTGAGGACCCATATGTACCAATGTCATATTACAAGGTCAACAGCTGTCAAACACTGTAGAGCTTGTTGTAGACAATCCACAGCCATAAATGTGTATATAGGCAACCATTATAATACCCAGAGACCTCTCTACACCCCCAGATCATACACAAACATGCTCGGCTCTTTCTCTCATCCTTTCCTTTTTTCCCTCTGTATTTCTATCTCTCTCCCCCTCTCTGGTAGATGTGGAAAAATGCATCTGTTTTGCATAGGCACGAGCTTGACATTGATAGGGAATGCTCATGATCATCTGATGGCCTGTGCATGAATTGGAGTCCTCCACCTGCCAATTGTATGTGGAACAGCTGTGGTATCATTCCTATAGCCAATTGCATGGAAACATACTTCTATAAGTAAGCACTGCAAGTGGGTGTTGGGCCTTCTACTTCATTGTGAGCAGGACTTCATGTGGATGTGTGACAAACAGCATCACAGAGGGTAGTTGGAAATACCTCTTACAATAAACACTGTGGAGACAGGCCAACAAACTGGAGGGGGATGTTCCAGACATGGGGACAGAATGTAAGTATTGCTGTTCTACATTTGAAGAAATGTTGGTTCAACAGGGTTTGTGTGTATATGGCTGTTCTGCATGATTTAAAGTCTGGCATGACAGTGATATGTGGTTGAGAAAGCTCTCATCTGTTGGGCTATCTGCAGACTGGGCTGAGTTTGGACTCTTAGATTTGGTGCGTCACTCACACATTTTCTGTCTTTATAAATGCGGTAGTATATTCTAATGATTGTAGTAAGTAAATGGTAACATCCATGTGTGTTACTAACTTCATATCCCTCAGAAGAGATATGTCACAACAAACCCTGTTACACCAGCAATGTTCTCAGTTTATAACTGCAATATGTCAATATTGGCCCAGTGTTTCTGCCTCTGTCCCCTAAGTCTGTCACCCTTTGTTCATATGTCATGCAATAACAGGTGGATATGTACAGCATACCATTATTTACTGACATAATTTCTGATATCAAGCCAGTGATATATCAGACTGTCAGATGTATAATGTATAGGAGGCCTAATATCTGAGGACAAAACCTGGACATTTTGTTGTAGTCTGTACAGTAGTGAGGTCTGTGTACTTATGGTGATTGTTGACAGAGTGTCTGTATTATATAGCCATGTATTGTGATTATGTTACTTGGCCTGTGTACAGACTGGGGTAGATGTCAGTGTTTTTGGTCCTGTTTTATCTGATGTTGCATGCTGCTCCAGTTTCTGATACCCTATTGGCCTATATGTTTGTAAGGCCAGACTGAGACATGCCCCATACCACAGTCAGGCATCAGACTACACTGTGAATTGGGCCAGTATATATAGGGTTAACATGTGAGTAGCAAACATGATGATGACTGTTGTTCACACAGTCCATATACTGTACTATTACTTAGCCTTACCATTATGTGACTGTGTTGAGATTGGTTTTGGGTATGCACTTTCACATTGCTGTTTGTACACGCCTGTAGTGCCTGCTATATTTGCAATTACATGTGTATTCCCCCATAGGTACATTGGGTTAGTGTTGTGGCAGTCTGCCTGTAGTGTAGACAGTGTTTGACTGCTTGGTGACATGCCTAGCAACTCAGAGTATTTACCCTAGTGTGATGTTATGTCCATATATTTGTCAGATGTACTGTTGCCTGGCCACCATACGTGTTGTGTATTTCTAACAAAGCAGTGGGCTGCTGTGAAAATGTATGTCACTAACTAGTGGGAAGTATGTGGCTTGGAACCTCTGCTCCTCCAGTTAATATGTGTTAAGACAGACAGAAGGGTGTGACTGCATCAACGGTGTGAGCTTATCTAGTCCAGTATGTGTGATAGATCCCCATTTTCATGGCTTTAAACATCCCCTTTATCAGGCTTGTTCCACATTTCTTTCACCAAGGAGTTCTGTGTATACCTCCTGACTGACCAGCTTGTTTCAGACTGTCCATGTTTATTGCTCATATTTCTTTTGTATTCCACAGGATCATTACTGTGATTTATGTGGTACTTCACTATGATAATTTTATGATGTCTGTCAGTAACCAATGGCGTACGTCAGATTTGGAAGAGCCTTCCTTCACAACATATATGTTGGCACAACCCCTGTCACTGTAGCAACATTCTACATTTATAACTGGAATACATACATTATATTCCTTTGCACTAAGAGGTTGAAAGTTATGGTGCTGAGGTATGACTCCACTACATGTCATGGGCATATGTTCCATATACATATATATAGTTTTATATATATCTATATATATATATATATATATATATATATATATATATATATATATATATAGAGAGAGAGAGAGAGATGGAAATATATATATATATATATATATATATATATATATATATATATATATATATATATATATATGTGTGTGTGTGTGTGTGTGTGTGTATGAATATATATACATATATATATATATATATATATATATATATATATATATATATATATATATATATATATATATATATATATATATATCCTTTTATGTATAAACATGAGTGTTGTACATACCTTCTCAGATGTATCCCACCGTATTAATCTGAATTGTGTATATTTACATATAAGAACATGACTGATTCAACACTATTTTCACTTACAAGTACTAAAAACTGTAGTAGTCAAAGCAGTTGTTCACTACTATTCGGTATGTGTACTGAATGATATACTTGAAAAACCAGCACACATCCTCACAGCACAGATGGCTTAGTGGTTACATGCTGTGACTATTGTGTAGAGGGTCCTGGGTTCAAGACCTGTATGGGTTGCATATTTTGTTGCTGGGCAGAACAAGAGCTGATGGAGACAGAGTGATTAAGGCACTTTAATTCTGCTTTAACAGGTTTGCATGAAGCTAAGCGCTGCTAATGTACAGTTAAATGAGTAGGCATTTACATCATGTAGGCTTTGCTTACCAGTGCACAAATCTACTTACATTCACATTTAAGCAATACTTACACCTGCTAAGCATAGATCAGCCCTGGTAACCAGTGATCACATTCCAGTCTGATAAAATAGCAGGGTAATGACATCTTTAATAAGTGTATTTCATCTCCTGTACATAACATGCTTCTATGTGCTGTCATAAACAGTTGCAAGGGGTGTGAGTATACTGTATGAGACACCTGGGTATACATGGGTAGTACCACAATCTTTTCTCTTTGGATTTGTTTCATACATGGCTAGTATCCCAGATTATATGCAGTCACACTTGCATGTTACACCAGCTACAGTGCACTGGTTGACAGAAATAGTTTAACACATATTGTTTCATTACGTTAGTATTTTTAACAGTGCTTTTTTATGTAAGAGTAGATTGCAGATTATAGTACTGGAACTGTACACCCTTGCATGCAAAGCTGGACTCTGAGTACTGAGTATCTTGTTCTTGGTGTTTGAGCAATATGTTTATATGTATCTCCTATTGCATATTGATCTGATATGTTGATATTAACTGTAGACTATTATGCTCTTTGGACATGTCATTGAGGACTGCTGTCATGTAGTAATGGCATACCTTTCAGTTTCAGACGTGTATCTTGCAAAACATTCATCCTAATGCATAACCTGTTGGCTATCTACTTACTGTCTGTCCTCTGTACAGATGTGGAGATGTCAGGTATTGCTACGGCCATACCATTATGTAGGTGCTCACATTGTATTGTGCCGTGGGCCTGGACACTGCTGCTTGTTCCAACATATGGGACATTCCTTAGTGTGGGCCTTGCCTCATTTCCTTGCCTGTGTGAGGGACATTACAGAGGTGGTGGCCTACAGTTTCACATACAGTTGGTGGCAATACGTCACAGGACAGGACATGTGGAGACAGCCAACCAACATGGGGGACATATGCCCAGATTTATGAACAGATTCTATGTCATCAGTGCTATTATACACATGGTGGTTTGATAGATTGACAGGGTTTGTGTGGACATGCATTTAGTGTGTGACATCACGACTCACAGTGATATTTCTCTGATGTACCTCTCCACTGGCACACTCTCCATAGACTGGCCACATGTCTGTCTGTTATGTTTTGTGTGTTCACCAGACAGTTGGTGTCCTTGGTAAATCAGTTGTGTACTTTGTGTAATGCAGTCAGTAAATACTTAATTCTATGGGTATTACTGACATCATATTCCTCATAAAGGGTGTTACAACAAACCCAGTGACATCTCCAACTGTCTCAATGTATGGCAGCAGTATGTCCAATCTATTCCATGTGTTTGTGCCTCTGTTCCCACCTAGTTAGTGTGTGGGAAATGTTATCAAATGCTTTGACCTGATCAATATAAGCTGTATGTGTCTCCTTGCCTTCATCCACAGCTCAGGTGACAGACACCAAGACGTTGACCAGGTGGAATGAGCAGGTATGATCTACCCTTCACAAAGGTAAACTGTGTAGGATCCTGAGTCTGCAGATTCCCATATCCCTGTTTATTAAGTACATGATGATGCATTCCATAGCTTCACATAACAGAATTGTCAGGCAGTTAGGGCGGTATTTCCCAGGATCTGTAGTTACACCTCATTTGTGGGGAGGGCTGACTGTAGCAGTGTACAATTCAGTAGGGTCAAAGACTGAGGTGAGGCTGTGCTTGAATAGAGCACGCAGGTAAGGTGCCAGGTCACTCTGTAGTTCATGAAGAACACAGCCAGGGATATTCTCGGGTCCCATAGCAGCTGTATTCTTGGCCTTGGACAGTGTTTTTTTAACCTGTGCTGCAGTACTACTGGGTGCCTGGTGGTGTACTGGTATTGTGATTGGTCCTTTGGAGGGGGAGTGAGGGGTAATGTTTCCACTCAAGATGCCAGCCAGTATATTGGCAGTATCTGTTGGCTCAGTCTGGGAGGTTCCATTGTCTAGTAGCTCAGAAAAAATCTTGCTATTGCCATGGAGATACTTAAAATAACTGTATGAGACCTTGTGGTTGTCTTCACTATGTGCTCCAATTCTGTTCTCACAGCTAACTTTGTAGTATTTGATAAGAGATCTCAACCTTAAATTGAGGCTGATAAGGGTTGATTTGCAGTCCTGGGACTTCATGCTATTCCATATTGGTTCCCTCCTTCTGTTGTACAGTGTCTGTATGGCAGGGGACCACCAGATCAGCTTCATTTTATTGGAGGTAAGGGTCCTGGTTGTAGTGGGTATGGCAGTACCCATGCATTTGTGGGGTCTATATCAGATCATCAAAATGGCTCATTATCGAATGCCATAGCATCGAACTGCAAAACCTGAACCCTAACAATATTGAAACCTCAGGGAAAAAAAATGCTGTTCCAAGAAACATACACACACCACAAGCACACTAAAAAGCAGCAATCCACACACATACATTTAAAAGTTACATCTAACCCTACACTACACTGCACATACACTATCTATCCACTTACCTTAACCCAGACCCTAACCCTAAGGTCCGTCACTATCGCACACACACCTCACCCGCGCCCTAACCCTAACTCACTTAATCCGCTCCTAACCCCAAATTCTGTCACTATCACACACTTACCTGACCCGCTCCTTAACCCTAACTCACCCAACCTGCACCCTAACCCGAACGTCCGCACAATCACACACTTACCTTAACTCAACCAGTAACTTTCCACTGCATCACTGAAAACAGCGAAGCCACAACAACGGCCAATCAAATTCTTTCTCTAGGAAAGAATTTGGTTTTGTGCAGCTTCGCTCTTTTCATCATTCACAATATTGGGTTCGATATTAGATAATTCAAAATTCTGCAGTTTCGATGTTCTAATATAGACCTCATTTGTGTACATGTTCATAGTGCATTCTTGTTTGATTCAGCTGTCATGCACCTGGTCTCCATTTGCATGGTTGCTGTGAGGTTAGCCACCTCTGTTGTTATGAGGCCATGTTCAGCATTGGAAAGGCTTTTTATGGTGGTTACCTCTGCAGGGCAGTGTGGGAGGGCCATGGATTTCAAACGGTGATTAATATGTGTTCAGATATAACAAGGGGGAGTTGTCTATTGGTGTCGAGCAACAGTCGCCCATGTTAGGAAGGACCAGGTTGATGTGATGGGCATGTGCATTGGTACATGAGTAGCTTTCCCAGGTGGGGTAGTTGAAGTCAACCAGTATGTGAGTGTTAGGTTGGATAATATTATCCTCTAGGGTGTTAAGGGACTTGAGTGTGAGTGTTGGGACATGTTTGGGGACCTATAACAGGCTACAACCTGAACCACTGTCCTACCCAATGTTAGCTATGTCTGCAGGATCTAGAATGTCTAAGATGGTCAACGCTCTGGAGGTGTGTGCCTCCTTAATAAATATGGAAATAACACCACCACCTTTGGAGCTTCAGTCACAGTTCTGCAAACAAGAGATGTGGAATGGGTAATAGGCTGGTAGTGCAGGGGTGCTTCCTGCAGCCTTTAACCAGGTCTCGGTTACAGCACAGATGTCATACTTCCCCATTTGAAGGAATACGTCCAGTGAGTGCATTTTCACATGTAGACGTTTAGTGTGCAGCAGCATGACCCTCAGATTGCACGTGTTTGTAGCTGTCATATATTTCTGTATATTTCTGTATACATATACATATATTTATATATAATATATATATATATATATATATATATATATATATATATATATGTATTCGCCTTTCTATATAAATGTATCTATGCATACATTTGGATATACATGTGGATGTATATCTCTCTACATATAAATATATATATATATATCTATATCTATATATATATATCTATATATATATATATATATATATATATATGTATATATCTATGTATGATGTATAGATTTGTCCACATATATTCACCTCCATACATATATACATGCTGGCAAGGAGCTCCTCCATTGTTGTAAGTGGGGATTCTCAGGCTGGCCCCCAACCAGTAGCAGAACGGTCCCTCGCCTCCACAGCAGCCCATTGCTGTGCACACCAAATCAGGTCAGTTGCTCTGTGCCTGACCTGTTCGTACGTGCAGCCATAGTTCCCCAAAGTGTTCACTCTCTGTGTGAAGTCTTCCCAGAGGGCTGTCCTCTCCCACTGATGTTGGTGACCCCGACTGAAGACGATGTTGTAGTGTTCTAGGATGGCCTCAGTTATGGCTGCTGTCTCCTGGACATCATAGGCTGGTACCCTTTGCATCACACCTGAAAGACATAAACAGGGAAAAACACATCACAGGACATCAAACATTGTCCATAGTTCTTTACAGAGACAGCTCACTAGTAATGAGTATCAGTAGCCATAACATTACATCATATAATACTCCATTACCTAGCAGAATTGTATGGACATGCATAGCATTATGTGTAAGTAATCAGTTTGCACCTAATTAATGGTGAAGGGTGCATATGGTGTGTATATCCGTCTATACTGATGTTGAGCAAGGGGGGTGATGTTTGTCCTAAACATGTCCGAAGCTGGTCGTCTGTAGCTATGGGGTGTGTGTATGTGCTGTGGCTGACCTCCATTACAGGGTGGGTTGGATAGTTGTCTGTGTGACCACACACATATGTGGGGTTGGCCTTCCGATTGCCCTCAGTGGATGTGTCCTATTTGTACTCATACTCAGCATTACATTAATGCACTTGTGACCTACTATGCTCAATCAGAAACAAGTTGACATGCTGACCAGATGGTGACTGCTCCTACACACATGGTGGTGTAATGAAGAGGTACAGGGGACTATGCAGAGAAAAGTGTTGGGAAAGGAGAAGTGGGATTGACAGGCAGATGTATAGAGTAGACATGAGTATAATGAGATGGGGTGCATGGCAAAGAGAGTGTTGCACATGGCTATGGATGTGGAGTCTGACATACAGATGTGGAGTCTGGGTTGTATATAATGTTGGACAGCACAGATGGTGTATAGGGCCTGTAGCTATTGGCTAGACAGAGGTACATAGCTAGGAAGGATGTGCAGCACAAAAGGATGATAAAGGAATATGGGTGAAACATACAAGCTAGGAGTGTGTTTAGAACATATGAAAACATTACTTTGATGGCCTGTTCCATGAGGAAAATGGGGGAGGGAGGCAAGGTTGGCTGAGGGGGTATGGTTAATTAGGAGGTGCAACAGATTATCAAGGAGAATGTAAGGATAGCTATCAGGGGATTTAACAGTGGAAAGGCTGTTATTCCAGGTGACATACCTGTGGATGCCTGGAGGTGTTTCTGAGACCTTGCAGTGGTATTTTTAACTGGATTGTTTACTGTAATCTTGGAAAGTGATAGGATGTGTGAGATGTTGGCAAATATGTATGGGTACTGCTTATCTGAACAAGGGTGGTCTGCAGAGCTGTAGTAATAAATGAGGGATAACATTGATTGGTCACAGAATGAGGTAATGGTAAAGGGTGGTGGCAGCTAGGTTGAGAACATGGTGATGATTGATGATTTACAGTAAGGTTTCATGCCAGCTAAGAGCGTTACAGATGCAAATGTCGATCCACAAGTGTTGATGGAGCACTGCACTGAGGCTGAGATGCAGCTGCATTGTGTCTATGTGCACCTACAGAGAGCACATGACATGCTGCCTTGAGAGTAGTTGTGGTATTGTATGTGGAGATCAGGGGTGCCAGAGGAGGCTGTCAGACACCACAGGATATGTAGGAGGCTAGTGTGACAGCAGTGATTTCTGGTTTTGACATGACAGGTGGATTTAAGGTGGAGGTGGGAGTACATCAGGGGTCAGCTGTGTGTCCTTTCACATTTGCAGTGGTGAGGGACAGGTTGACAGACATGATCAGACAGGGGCCAGTGTTGACTGTGCAGTTTTCAGATGACATTGTGGTCTGCAGGGAGATTAGGGGACAGGTTGAGGAGATCCTGGGGAGGTGGGGTTATGTTGTGGAGCGGGGAGAAATGATGGTCAGCAGGACTAAGTAATAATACATGTGTGTGAATGGGGTGGGGAATAGAAGAATGGTGACAATACAGGGTGTACAGTTTGGAAGGTGAATAGGTCTAACTACTTGGGAACACCATTTCGGAGTCATGGGCAGTGTGGGGGAGAGGTGTACGAGAGAGTACAGGCAGGTTGTGTGTAGTGGGGAGGGGAGTCAGGAGTTATTTGTGACAGCCAATTACCACTAAGAGTGATTTGTAAAGTCTAATGGAGGGTAGTGTGACTGGCTACATTATATTGGTTGCAGACAGTGGGATTGTACAGGCAGACAGGATTCAGGGCTGGACACAGCAGAGTATGGGATGTTCACATTTGCACTGTATGTGATGGGGGGATAGGATTAGACCTACATCAGCTACTTTCTCCATTTATAACACCAATATCTCCATCCTGGACCTGTGTTTAGACCTCTGTCCACAAGTATGTCAAACTTTGTCCATATATCATGTAGTCAGAGGGATAGAGATATGGTATATCATTACTTAGTGACATAAGTCATAATATCATCCCAGTTAGGTATCAGACTGCCAGACATTTTATGTGTAAGAGGCCTTATAGATGATGACAAGGCCTGGACATTCTTTGGGAGTGTGTACAGTTGGGAGGTCTTTGTATTTCTGGCTATTGTTGACAGACTGTCAGCATTGTGTAGCAGTGTATTCTGAATATGTTATTTCTTGGGGGGTAGATGTAAGTGTTATGTTTCCTTTTCTATCTGCCTTTGCATGCAGATCCAGTTTCTGGTGCTCTATTAAGTGCTACATTTTTGTAGGATAAGACTGTGACATGCCCCATAGCACAGTCAGGCATCATGCTACACTGTGTATTGGGCCATTATATGTAGGGGTAGTGTGTGAGTATCAAACATGCTGACAGTTTGCTTCACACACTCCTTATACTGCATGCACTTTCACAATGGTGTCTGTTTCTCAGTGCTGTTACATCACTGGAGTGCCTGGTATATTTGCAATTACATGTGTATTCTCCCATAGCAATATTGCTTTTTTGTTGTGTCATTCTGCCTGTAGTTTGGATATTGCTTGGTGACATAGCTATCAGTGTATTTTCCCTAATGTGATGTTATGTCCAGATATTTGGCAGATGTGTAGTGTTGCCTGGCTCACATAAGTGTTGTGTATGACTGAAACATCAGTGGGGGGATGTGAAGATTTACATGACTAATTCCTGGGAAGTCACTGGGGTTTGGACTTTGGCTATTCCACTCAATAGATGTTGGAACAGACAGGAGGGTGTTACTGCATCACATGTGTCAGCTTATCTACACCAGTATGTCAGATATGTCCACATTTTCATGCCCCCCCCCCTTGCCAGGCTTGGTTATGCTTTCTTGCACTAAGCTGTTCTGAGCATACCTGTCACCGGACAGATTGTTCCAGGCTGTCCACGTTTATTGCCCATATTTCTGGTCTGTTGAACAGTATCATTTTATTCTTTCCTGTAGTGAATCACTGTGATCATGTGGGGATGTCTGTCAGTATATGATGACATACATTACAGTTTCATAACTGACATTCTTCTGAACATGTATGCTGACACACAACCTGTTCCTGTAGCGACATTCTACATTTATACCTGCAGGAAGTACATTCTGTCCCTAGTGTTGGTCCATTGCACCCCCCCCCACGCCATTTTGCAGCCTTTGTCCAGATCTCTTGCACTTAGGAGTGTGGAGGTATGGTGCTGGGTATAACTGCAGTACATGAAAAAACAAAACCAGGAGTAAGAATGGATCTGTACTATAGAAGAAATACAAATAAATAAGCAAAAGTACCAAAATTCAACATGGCAGACAGTCAAAATAATATAAAACAAAGGCTTTAATTCATAAAAATAAGCGCTTTCACGGTATATCAAACCACTTCATCAGACTGATTCATAGAAACATGCACTAGGTTTAAATAGCTACCATGAAATCAATTAACACCATTGCTGAAACATCTTAAAGAAACAGTCTCTAAGCAGTTTAGCTAAAAACTAAGTTAATAAACATCAATAAAAACATATATATAAAAAACATACAAAAATACAAAATACATTTAAACTATTAACGTTTAAGTGGTCTAGCCTTTAAAAATGGTTTTAATGAAACAACTTCATTTAGCCCTGGTTCCTTATCTGATGAAGTGGTTTGATATACCATGAAAGCACTTACTTTTATGAATTAAAGTCTTAATTTTATATTATTTTGCCTGTCTGCTGTGTTGGATTTTGGTACTTTTGCTTTTTATTCGTATAACTGCAGTACATGTTATGCACATATATATATATATATATATATATATATATATATATATATATATATATATATATATATATATAAAAACGAATGATCAGATGATCGAACGTTGTTATATCGACTCCTAAATCTCAAATACACAAAACAGCGAACAACTAGAACAGCGATTTTTTCCCAGGGAAAAAATCACCCCCCAAAAAAACAACCCCCCCAAACACTAAATAAAGTGGGGGGCTTCCCCGCCCCACACCTCCCCTACTTAAATATACCAACTTTGAGATCGCACTACAGTGGAGGAAATGGCACAACTCAGACGGGCAGCCCAGCAATTTCTTTCCCTGGGAAAAAATTTACTGTTCCTGCCATTCGCTATTTTGCCGGTTTGACACTTAGTGAACGATCATCTGATCGTTCGCTGAACTAAAGTAGACCCTATATATATATATATATATATATGTGTGTGTGTGTGTGTGTGTGTGTGTGTGTGTATATATATATATATATATATATATATATATATATATATATATATATATAGATGTGTGTGTGTGTGTGTGTGTGTGTGTGTGTGTGTGTGTGTGTGTGTGTGTGTGTGTGTATATATATATATATATATATATATATATATATATATGTGTGTGTGTGTGTGTGTGTGTATATATATATATATATATATATATATATATATGTGTGTGTGTGTGTGTGTGTGTGTGTGTGTGTGTGTGTGTGTGTGTGTGTGTGTGTGTGTGTATACATATATATAGCTATATATGTATATATATTTACATATATATATATATATATATATATATATATATATATAGATATATATATATATATATATATATATATATACATATATATATATATAAAACTACAAAGAGGTACCACAAGGGCAGGTTGCCACAAACCAATAAGTCCAAAAACGATAAAATTGGCAAAGCACAGCAGAAAAGCAGGGAGGTATGTACTAAAAAGTCAATCCACTTTTAATAAACAGTAAAAGGTAAGTGCTTTCACAATTAAAATAGCTTCATCAGACCTTAATAGAAACATTCATCACTTCCATTTATAACATCACACATTCAAATGAACTAGTCACAGAATATAAATTATTTAATTACAGTGTAAAATATATAAAACATCATAATTTCTTAAGCTTCCTGTCCCTCAGTCTAGCAGTGATGGCTAGATGATCATTGAGCCCTTTGCCTAAATGGGCTCTGAGTTTAATAATACATCTGAGTTCCTTATTCTCAGTGGTATTAGAAATATCACCTAGTCTGATGCCCTCAAGTGTGATGTACAAGTGTTTTGGCATATTGGCAAGCTAGAAGAGCTTTAATGCCCATGCTTGAAACATTTGTATGTATGTTTGTATGTATATATATATATATATATATATATATATATATATATATATATATATATAATATATTTATATATATGTATATATTATGTTCATTTATATATATCCTTGTATAGATATTTTCTCTCTCTCTCTCTCTCTCTTTATATATATATATATATATATATATATATATATATATATTTTTTTTTTTTTTTTTTAAATATATGAATATTGATATATCAGTATATTTCTTGTTTGATATCCTCACATTATATTATTTTATGATATATATGTACATGTTCTATATGTGTAATTTTGTATGTACAGCTACATATATCTGATGTATACACTTTTCATATGCATCTATCACCACACACATCTATATTTGTATATTTATATATTATAAACATGCTGGTTCCACAGTATTCTATACCTGTATTGAACATAGGGTCCTGTGTTCAAGACTAGGCAGTGCTGATTGTTTTGTTGCTGGGCAGAACAAGGGCTGTTGGATACAGAGTGATTAAGGCACTTTTAAGCAGTTGTAAGTGGGTTTTGGCGGTTTGTGCGGTGGTAAGCAATGCTAACGTCCGGTTAAATATGCTTACAGACAGCCTGAAAAGTGCTTAATCTGTGTAGGCATTGCTTAGTGCCACGTAAAAAGGCTTAGTCCCACTTTCTACTGCTTAAAGGTGCTTACTACCGGTTACCCATGCGCTAATTTCTTTAAAAGAAAAGAAAAAAAGGGGTGATAGGAAAGTGGTGAAAAATGGGGCACAAAGAGGGAAAGACAATAGGGAAAGTAGCTAGGGATGTGCAGGACGGTTGTAGGGAAGGTCCATAGCTGTCCATTTCTTCTACAACAAAAGCTGTGCATATATACTGAATTTGGAGGAACATTTGGACACTGAAACCCCTGACAGAGGACAACAATAATGTGTTTTGAAGCCAATTAGACCAGATTACATGTGTCCAGTGGACATGTTTGTGAAATGTACATGTGTGGGAAACAGATTGCCCTTTTTTTAAGGTGAGAGTGGATGTTGGGGAAGGATACTAGGTATATTTGGGAAGGTAGGTTGGGTAGGAAGACAGACAAGACAGACAAGACAGCATGCAGGGGTGGTATATGACACATGTGGGGGCTAAACACCTTGGACGGGTACAGGTGTTTGGAAACTGGAAGCCCATGAGCCACCAAATGGAAACAGAGGGACAGATGTCCCCACCCATGGGCAGTAACCACTGCACCTTCATGGCCCTGAATGTGGCTGTGCTGAGGGCTGAGCTGGAGGGGCAGGCTAACCCTCTAATTATGCCATGCAGCCCTCAAGCTGGTGTACATCTCCAAACTCCTTTCAGAGCTCGCTATGCACCAAACCCCGATCCTGGCTTTGGCTGACAGGATCCTGTCCACACCCACTCCCAGGGGGAGGATGAGCCCCATCCTCTGAGGCAATTCCACCTGAAGGTGGTGCAGGACCAGGAGGTCCTGGGGTGGGGCCCCAGCCACGGCCAGATGAGGTGGGAGACGTGGGTATGCTGGGACCGGCCTTCCCAAATGTGCTATGGTGTTATAGTTTTAGAACATATGTGGGTTAGTAATTGTCAACACAATCCAGGATTAGTTATAACAACATGCATAGATATTCCCATTAACCCAAAACAACAGATTTGGAACAGTTGCATAGCAAACAAAACA
Source organism: Protopterus annectens (assembly GCF_019279795.1). Lineage (NCBI taxonomy): Eukaryota > Metazoa > Chordata > Ceratodontiformes > Protopteridae > Protopterus > Protopterus annectens. The sequence continues at coordinate 1,986,041,081 of NC_056735.1, forward strand.
CATGCATATATGCAACCACAGTGGCCATTACAATAGCAAGCAGGTTACATTGACAGCAACAGGCCACAAATGATCGTATTCCAACATGGAATATTAATAGAAACACATTTCAATATTTGTTGAACAATAGGACATATGCCCCAACAGTAGGTTTGGTGTAAACATACCCATTGATTTGTGTGTTTAGATTATTGTTGCAGATATGGTGGGGGGGATGTCAATTAACAACTTGTATATCCTTGCAGTACTCCCAATTTTAATGATCATTGTTCTAATCATTACTCTACAGGTATTATTACAATACCCTATGGCCTTGTTTTGAGCAGTGGTATGTTTGTACACAGTGTATACATCAACTGTCTTATAACTAAATTCTAATTCTCCTGGTAGACCTGTGCAGGGAATGTTTAATACTTCCTGACTATTTCTACACATATTCCCAGATTCCTAGTTAAAATTATGCACATACCTCTCAATCTCTTAATGCACAACATGTGGACAAAGCTTGGCAACATGGGGGTATGAATAGGGACATATTTTGAATATTGCTCTTATAAACTTTTAGACAGTTGCTAGAGTAACAGGATTTGTTTTAATATACATTTTCTGAAGGATTTGAAGTCTGACAATCAAATGTATGTCATTATTTGGTGACTATAATCCTGAGATCATCCCAGTGATTTGCCAGGAAAAAAAGAGGAACAGGGCAAAAAATATGAGCCAAATATCTGGACATTCTGTACAATAGAGATGTATGATTATGCATACAGCTTACTATCAGTCCCAGGATTCGAACCATGCCTGTGTCTGCTAAAGATACAACAATTTTTTGTTTTATCAGAGTGAGCTATTTAGAAACCACTGCCTGCTCCTTTAGTGCTATCCAAGTCTCTCTTGATTGTACAATCTGACGTTGTAATTACAACAGTCTTATACAGACATTCCTAGACATATTTTTTATGTAGAACAGTGTGAGAAACAGTGGTTGACACAACAGTACTATTCTGATACCAGATCTTGGTGAATGCTACATCAGGCCATACAATACCAGAGTAAATACCACCAGTCCAATCACTGGGAGATCATCCCAGTGATTTTCCAGGGAGAAAGGGGAACAGGACAAAAATATGTGGAATTATCTGGACATTTTGCAAAAATCTGTACAGTTGAGAGGTATGATTATGTATACAGCTTACTACCACTCCCAGGATTCGAACCGTGGCTGTATGAGCTAAAAGTACAACAATTTCTGCTTTCATTAGAGTGAGCAGTTTAGAAACTGCTGTTTTGTCTTTCAGTGTTTTCTGTCTAAGTCTCTCTTGATTGTACAATCTGACCTTGTACTTACAACAGTCTTATACAGACATTCCTAAACATATTTTTATGTAGCACAATGTGGGTAACAGTGGTTAACACAACATTACTATTCAGAGAATGCAACACTAAATGCCATACAATGCCAGAATAAACACAACCGGTCCAGGATTTAGAACTTTATTGCAAGGCAGTTACAGTTTTATTTAATTATCACATATATGGAACTATTACTGTCATATTGTCTGGTTTATTCAGTACAACCCATACATAGTTTTTATACTGCCAGATGACTTTCTACTACTTTATATTTATTTGGTATGACTACTACAAGCAGGATTGTTACTCACCAGCCTCGCAATGCAGCCTTTGCAACCTACTGGCATGGGCTTCCTGATTCACAGCCCACTCAGCTGCAGCTGTAAAGGGAATAGAGAAATATTTAGGCATACCTATCCATCACATACACAGGCTGGACTTTGGTAAACAATTATTGATATGAATACTTACACTCTGCTGGGACATCACCCCTCTGCCTTGCTTCTTGGACCCACTTGTCCAAGAGCTCCCTCTTCCTCCGCTAAAAGTCGGTATAGTGATGCCGGACCTGCTCACCAGTCTGAGGGATACCAGTGGCACTGGTGAGATCATGGGCAGGATGGTCCCAGGCTTCCGCTTTATATTGGGAGCCCTGGTACTGACCCTGCAGCAGTCTCTCATCATGTTTTTTTACAAGGAGTCCTACCATGACCTTGGACTCCTGTATGCCCCAGCGCTGCGCCCAGAAGCGCATGCCCTCACTAACACCTGCCATACTGCCTACAGTGAAAAGCTTCAAAGAGTTATGAGCTGTATTTCCACAACTTTATTAAACTGACACCTCACATCTGGACCTACTATAGTACTCTGGTTAACAAATATATGTTATTTAGTAGCTAATTATAAAAAAAAATGTTTATGTACTGCTTTCACATGTAAAATGGCTACAGTGGGGATCGAACCAGGAGTGGCTGTTTGCAAAGCTTATGCTCTAACTACTACACTATTGCTGTGTTACTTATGTCAGATGTCTCTTAACTTCTTGTGCTTTTTAAGCTGGACTAAGCATAGCTAAGCAAAGGGCCCACCCACACAGCTACACTTATTATTTGTACCCTTCAGAATATCCCTGCTAATGCTGAACCTGTTATTCTATCAACTTTCTGCTTTGTGGGATGATTGTCCTTTATGGCTTTCTCCACATTCCTTACTCTGATGTGTTGGGAGGTGTGCACTATGTGCTTATGCTACATCTCTTATTCTTTCATCTTTTGCCTTGGTAGGGACAATTGTCCCTTATGGCTTTGACAAGATTTCTTACCCTGATGGGTTGGGGGTATTATGAACATTCTCGCTCATTTTATATTGCCAAATGGCAATTCTGGTGGGCAGGGGGTGTGTGTATTGTGAGAGCACTGCTCTCAGACACACCCTTTGCACTCGCACACAGATCCATATCCATTTAACAGCATGGTAGCGCGCCTTCATGAATATGCATGGCACACTGCCGTGCTGTACGGGAACGGTCCCTTCCATGCAGGAATAAGCTGAATCCTGGGGGAATGTCTTCTACTCTGGTAGGCACATAAAGTATTGAATTGCTACAAAATTATTTTGAAAAAACTGTCCCATATATATAGAAATCCCCCAACTATTCCACACAATCCTTGGTTGAAGTCTGAACTTTGATTCCTGTTAAAGTAAGTTAGCTTATCTGGTGTGAAGAAACTATTGAAGATCACTAGTTTGGTTTTTCCCCCCAAAATTTATAAAACTTGTAGCACAGTCCTTCATTGTCCCATTCATATTTGATATCAATAGAAGTCTCAGTGAAGAAATACCTGTGGAAGAAAACTCACATCATACCACTTCATAATGAGAGGATATATTACCTGAGACAAAAAACAAACCTGGACAGCTGGCATCTTGAACACAGAAGTCAATATTTTGGAATGAAGAGAACATTAGGAATATATACAGTGGCAAAATAAAAAGTTTCATAAGATGGTTTCTGTAAACACTCCTCACTCAATACTGTTCTGCCAGTGATGCTTGAATATGTTAGAGATGAGTGCCATAAGGAAAGAACTGAGTCAGGTTTCAGTCAGAAAATATAGACTCATAACATCTCTCAGACGTGTCTAAGGACTTCACCATCATTTGCCTTTCAGGGCTCATTAGTAGGCTATGCAACCCTGCCATTCAAGTAACACACTTGAAAGGTCCTGCCACTTCCCTTTAGTCTTTATGTAAATTCCCTAGACAATGAATGACATATATATGATTTAGTATGTCAGTGACAATGGTCTGCTGTATTCAGCAAATAACTAGGATCCTACACTTAGACAGTTAGAGGCAGGATTCTCAAAACCCGACAAATGCCTCAGCGATTCTCATTCTCAGTGCAAGAAGAAGTCACTAAATATTGTTTTGTAGCTGTGACTGTACATATACCAGTTCTCCTCAATGGTAAATCACTGCTATAAATGTTTATAACACCCCCTTCACTTCTTCTTCTTCTACTTTCGGCTTTTCCCGGTTAGGGGTCGCCACAGCGGATCACCTGTCTGCTCATGATTAACACAATAAAATATTTAAGAGTAAAGAAAAAAATCAGCAAGCTGCTAAGATCTGATATATAGACAATCCACAAAAGTAAAACTGATACCCTATTCCAGAACTGCAGGCCTTTTATGATTCCATCACTTACATTGGCCCATTTCTTTGTTTTGTGTCAAAGCCAAAAAATTGTACCATAAATCTGCAAAGCTCATACTGGGCAGCACACCATAGTTATTCCAGTGTATCACCTAACTATCCCTGAAGTAGTTAAGATTTAGTCACAAACTAGCATCCTCTCCTGAATCTCAGGTCAATGTATAATCTTCTCATTAAAACAAAAAACTCTCATGGAGATAGTTTGTGCGTGACTTTTGTGGGTCCAGCATGGAATAAACTGTTTTAATTTGTAAAAAATGCCAGCACTATGTACACCATTAGCAGATCCTTATATGTTCACTTCGTAGATTTAGCCAAATGTATCTGTAAGCAGAAGAATTAGATTGTCAGTTAACATATTATCAAAGCAGCCTTTGTGAATTTTAGTTTTGTGATTTGAAGACTGCTGTGCATGTTTTGTTATGTTGCTGTTATCATCAGAAAATATAAGACATTTCTTTCACTAACTAACCATGGCCCAGGAAATACTCTATCAGAAGGAGAAAACACCTGCCCTGCAAAACCTACTACAACCTTACTGTTGTTCCAGATCCTTACAATCCAACAACAAATGCTTGATAACTGTTACCACTGTTAACAATCAGGCTGGGGAATCCCTCTTCTCCAACTCTATAGCTAAAATCTAGAATGCATTACCTCCCAACATTGCATCCACCTCAAACTCACCATATTTGAAACTGTTACTAAAAACTCACCTGCCCAAGAAATGGACATGTCCATGTATGGCCCCTGTTTCAACTGTATTTGTCATATATTGTACTTGAATTGTTATAGAAATTGCTTATTTTAGATAGAACTTTTCTCCCAGACCTCCACTGAAAAAGGACTTATGTCCAATCGAACTTCCCCAGTAAACAAATATAAATTAAATAAATAAATAAATAAATAAATAACATTTCTCATATTGCTAATAACAGGCTCATGAAGCCAAGATGATTATTGTGGAATTGTTCCTACTTAAGATGATTGTTGTGGAATTGTTTCTACTTGTGTACTTGTATTGTTTGGAGCTTTTCTTGGTACCCACCACTGAAATGTATTATAACTTAAATGAACAACCCTATTATCAAAACATAAATAATTAAAAATAAATAAAAGAATAAATAATGACAGAAATAATGGCTTTTTTTCTGAGGGAGCAGCTGCTCTCATCTGTCTAGTATTTTATATGAGGTTCAATCAGTGTGTGTTCATAGGTTCATAGGTATTTACTAGACTAACAACCACATGGGCCATGCATCCCAAATCTCTGACAAGTTCTGATACTAAACGTGTAAGCTGGGGTCTGGGAGATGAACCGTTTACAGGTTGCCTGTGTCCATTAGAGATGTATGTGCTAACCCAGTGATGAATTTCCAGATCCCCATCCAATTATCCAATTGTCCAAGTTGCACTTGAATTGGGTTAGGGAGGAATCTGCTTCACATGGATAGGGAGCCAGCTCCATAGATGGGGTAGTCTCTGGGATGCATACCTGTCTCTCCAGCAGGTCCTATTTATATGACAAGCAAGGATTAAGTCTTTAGAATGGGTAATTCTGGTTCTGTTTGTTTTATGGATATGCAGGAGATCAATCAGAGTTAGGTCTAACAATGCCCTGCATGCCAGGCATAGATCTCCCATCAAATGCCTGTAGGAGACAGAATACAGGGATAGGGCCTTGAAGTGGTCTGCATAAGACATTTTACCTACGTCATATTCTTTTAGTGAGGAACCTCTGCAGACATGCCAATTGTTGGATATGCCTGGTTAGGTATGTACCAAAGGGGGCATTGTACTCAATGATAGGTCTGATAAATGCTGGATACAATGACTTCCTTGGACTTAAATGCCATACCTTTGTTTATAAGTTGCACAACATAGTAGTGATTTCCTCATTACTGTAGACACATGATTGTCAAAGGCTAGATAACTATCTATGTGTGTCCCTAAGTCCCTAACTACTGGGTCATCTCTAAGAAGTGTGTTGTCAATATAATAGTTACCAGGGATGGATGACCTCTCAAAGGATACTATTATGCATTTCTTGACATTTAGTTTTAGTCCATGGCTCAGACATCAGTTGTTTGTCTGTGTCAGCCCCTCCTGGAGAACATTTGTGTCAGTGTGGAATTCAATGACAGTTCCTAATTTGCAATCATCTGCAAATTTAGTTTGCCAGAGACCACTGACATTGGCCTTGACGTCTGAGAAGTAAATGCCAAAAAAGAGTTGTCCAAGGACTGATCCCTGAGGGACTCCACTTGTGATGGTCTGTTTGTAGAGGTGGACTCCCCAATTCTAACTTCCTGGGTCCTGTCTCTGAGCCCATTGTCTACCCACCAGGTGACATATGAGTCTGAACCTAACCTCTTGAATTTGTCAACAATGTATGGGGTATTGTGTCAAATGCCTTGGCCATGTCAAGATAGGCAGTGCGAACCATTTTTGACTCATCCATTAATTTGGTTACCTCTACAAAGAAGTCCACCAGGTTGAATAGGCATGATCTGCCCTTAACAAAACCAAACTTGGTTGGTTCCAGTGTCTGGAGGTTTATTATATTTCTTTTGATCCTCTCCATGATAATTCTTTCCATGGCTTTACATATAAGACTAGTGAGATTTATGGGTCTGTAGTATCCAGGTTCTGTAGATGGCCTGCCCACCTTTGTGCAGATGGATGACTGTTGTTGTTCTCCATTCATGAGGCACAAAGTCTGTTTGGAGGCTACAGTTAAATAATAATTCCTGAGGCCCTTATAGGTCATGTTTCATGCTATTTAGAAGGCATCCTGGAATATTGTCTGGGCCCACTGAAGCAGTGTTCTTGGTCTTAGAGGGAACATTAAGGATCTGTTCCCTAGTTATAGGGGAGTTATTGCTGTGGAACTATATTAGCCAGAGCACAGAACACCTTGAAGCAAAAGTTATCTGTATGTCAAAAAAATTCAAGGGTATCAATCAAAAAATAAATAAATAAATAAAAGTCCTAAATTGTTTGAACAATCTAAGGTTGGAATGTAAGCTGTCTTAAATATTTTGCAAGGCTATATAGATTCATAGGCCCCACTTGCTGCCTAGAATAACTGGTGTGTGCTCTAGACCGTGAAGTTTTGAGTACTGTATGCAAATACTGCACTCTATGGCTGGAGTCTATGGAAAAGACCTTCCCAGCTCCTCTCAATTACAGTGATTTTTTATGTGTGTGTGTGTGTGTGTGTGTGTGTGTGTGTGTGTGTGTGTGTGTGTGTGTGTGTGTGTGTGTGTGTGTGTGTATGTGTGTGTGTGTGTGTGTGTATGTGTATATGTACTACATGGATCACTACAATGTATTCATGTATGTATGTATGTATGTATACATGGATTACATCTGCTATTGCGGATTGCTAGCATCTATGTCTATATGTATGTATGCATGCATGTACTACATTAGCTACTGATTGCTGCTATGTATGTATATATGTCTTACATCTGCTATAGATTGATAGTATTAATGCTTTAAGGTGTCCTACATTTTAATGCATGCATTATTGGCCGGAATGTTTTTTTCCACTAGTGGGCCAGAAGAATGTGATGACAAAAGATTTTTAAGATATGGAGGACAAACACTGACATTTTGAATTTTACAATGTTTAATAGTTAATATAGCGCTAAGACAGGTGTAATTATTAGAATTATTGTTGGGAGTCATATGCTCGTAGAATGTCTGTGTCAGACTAAAATCATTAAGGAATCCAAGGATATTAGATTTATGTGGGTCTACGAAATTTATACTGAAGTCACCAATGAAAGGAGATTTATTTTAGAGTTGAAGTTATAGATCTCTTTGAGCAGTTTGCAAAGAGGGAAGTAGTAACAGGAAATGAAAATTAGTCAGGAGATATACAGCTAAGTGAGGGTGCAGTTTGAGGTTTGTAATGAGCCAGTTTGGAAAGAGGTTATCAGTGACAGTTGAGGCTGTTATGATGGAGCTGTTAAGGTGAAAACTGAGAAGGAGAAAACAGCTGAGGCAAGCCATAGATACAGTTTTATAACTAGGGAGATGGTACTCTTCACTGAAAGAATGTGGTTTGAGACATGTTTTGCATATTACTGCCATTTAAATGTTGGCTTTAAGAAGTCATATATGAATTTTGCCTGCTTTATTGTTTATGGCACCTACATTTAGTAGGCTGATTTTAAGTCCACTGTGGTTGGGTGCACAATATGTGGGTGGGGGGGGGCACTAATGCTGTGTTAACGGATGTGGGGCTGTGCACCAGGGTAAATCTTTGTGTTGCATGATGGAAACAGAAGAAGCACATACCAGTCAAATGTTCACATTTCAAGAGAATGTCTAGATTCTTGCCTCATATTTTTGGTGTGTCACTCATAGAATTTGTGGTTTTCTGACAAATCATTCAGGATCAACAGGGGTTTGAGTTTCAGACTTCACTTCCTTCAGAAAATGCATTCTTATGTAAAACATGTTATTCTAACAACTTTCTAAGCTTAATAGAACAATATTTATAATCTGTACCTGATTTGGGGTCTGTCCATTATTTTTGCTTTGTCTACAATTCTTACTCCAAGTGTATGAAAGTTATGCAGAAGCATTAAGTCCATAACATATTCAGTTTGGGCTTAGTGCAATGGCTGAACTGGTAAGTAGATGAAGTTGTCCATTTTGTAGAGGCTAAGTAGCACAAAGAAGGGTTATTTTGAAAGATCTTGGAAAGACAGAAGAGGAAAACGATACATTTTACTGTATGTTTGTGGTAAGGGAATGATTTATAGTGAGGAGGAAATGGATAGTGTTGTGATATTTTCTGAGTCTTTCTGAATGTAGTTATTAGGTTGCTTAATTTGGTGAGGGCGAAGGAAGGCAAATATGGTGGTTGTCAGTAAGAGAATATATAATGTGAATCTGTACTGTAATTCACATTGCACAGTGTGTAAGTGCTAGGATGAAGCAGGAGTGTGGATACAGGTTATGCAAATAAGATATGGTGATATGGTAGACTGATTAGATAACTGTCTGAGAAGTATGGTAACTGGTGTTATGTTGGTAGTTTTATAGAAACAGACTATGCCTGGTTAGTATATACAGCAGCTTGGCTTCAGCTTTCGGGTTGCTACCATGGTGTTTGCCATCTGATGTACGCAATGGATATGGAAGCAAATTTTATTGCTGCAGGAAGTACCATTTTTGAAAGTTTCTTATGCCACCTGCCATCTTGAAAGTAGAAACATCGAAGATAAGAGTTAAAAGTCATATGAGCTTTTAGTGGGCCTAAAGTATGTATAAATATGAAGAAAGTACCTCTCCAATTGATATAAAATACCTAATGTGTTATATACTAATTACTAAACTTACAGCCAGACTTATTACATATAAATACTACTTGTAAGGTTTATGCTATCAGTAACATTATAAGAGCAGTGGAATTTGCAGAGGTGCTGGAAGCTGTTGAAGACTGGGGAGGCAGAGGGTGATAGGGGCACTAAGTGATCTGAAAAGGACATTTTTTTAAAACTATTTACTTCTACAACATAGGCTCACTTGAAGGACATTTTAAGCTTAGCCAATTTCCATTTAGTGCTTGAATTAACATTTCTTGATTGGTCTTACCTATCCCATGGCTGATAATTGTATATTAGCCCTAGTGAGAATAAAAGAAATAAATGCCTCTTGCATGCCTCTGAATCACTAGCTACTATGCAGCACAACTGGAGCACATCAGTGTAGTGTTATTAAGGTTACAGAGCAAACCTTTCTGAACCCACAACTAGCCCTGTCTACTCTCTTCTCCATAATTCCTATTTAAGAATCACTGCTTGAATGGTGCTCTTTTTGTTAAAAATATAATGCTCATATATTCTTCTCTCCATAGTTCCTGTTCAGAATCACTCTTTGGAAAGCTCTGATTCAAAAAGTAAGTCACTCTTTTGCTTAATTTATCTCCTCTGCAAAAGCTATGTTACATGTGTAGAGTACATGCTGGTAAGGCGTTTTAACTGCCTGTCATACAGCAACTGAATATAGCTGTGTTACATGTTGAATGCTGAACTGGCTATGAATCATACATTGCATTGGCTTCTAAATTGCATGTAGTATGAATTGGTTTTGCATTGTACTTCAAATTGGCCTCTAAATTTACTTTGTGGATGTGTAGCCAACCTAGTTAACTAAGCACTGCGTATAGCTTGCTATCATGTGATATCAGTTACACATGCTGGGATACTTTACATGGTGTATATCACTTAACTGCTATTTATGGTTCGTCTGCAGTATATGTCGCTAGATTTTACTTTCACATCTCTCCAGTGCTAACTGCAAAGTTTTAACTTTATATTAAAGCATATTGTGCATTCAAAGTGTTTTACTGCTGTCTGCTCTGCACTTCTACTCTCTTTCTGCTCCAAACCCTCACCCTCACCCACTGCATGCTCTATTCCAGCCAACCTTCTCACTTTTCCTCTCATACCTTCCACCCTACTCACCTCTCTCACTCATATACACTCACCCACACTCTCTCTCTGCACCTTCCATACGATTACCTTTCTACACTCACTCACAGGCAATAACTCTATGTCTTTATTGTGCTCTTTTTTCCAGCCCACACTGTTTGTACTCCATCCTGTCCAGGAACTCAAACAAGACCCAGAGTGATACAGAACATATCGGTTGGACCAAATCTTTCCCCAGGAGAAAAGTGTCTCTGCCATTAAGTGCATGTAACTTTCTGTGGGGGTTTTTACTGATCCTCCACACACAATTTGCTTACTGTGCAAACCATTGTATTTTGCCATGCATTAGCGCCCTCCAATAGCATGCACACTCACAGGGACTACCCCCCTCTCTTGTCTAATCTGCTGTATCACCATATTGTCTCCACTAGGGGGCAACAGAGCTCCATTACTCCAATCCTTGTTTAGCAACAAAGGCCGTTCAAGGTGTTTTACTGTTCGCTAACCTTACACTGCCCCTTTTAAGATCTGGCAACACTTCCAAATTAAAACTACATGCCACTAACCCATTCTTGACTATCCACTCCCTAAACTTCAGTCCTATCTGCTGTAATCCGAACATCTATGTCCTGCCCTTACCTGCACTCACTGATACTTTTTCTTCTCACTTCTGTTGTGGGTGCTCTACCCACTCCATTCACCCCTCGGGCTCACTTCACAACTCTCCTCTCTCAACCTATCTCCGTCTACCTTATCCTGGTTCTCTAGCTACCTCTCCAAAAGACAGCAAGCTGCAAAATGGAAATCTTCTACCTCTGCCTTCTTACCCACCCTCACCAGTGTTCCTGAAGGATCTGTTCTAGGCCCTCTTCTCTTTAACATATTCATCAACAACTATCACCACTCTGTCCCAAACACCTCTCTAATTCAGCATGCAGATGATTCTGCAATTATCTGCACTGCTGGCTCCTCCCCCAACCTACTACTAAAAACTCACTCAGCATTTACTAAAACAGAAACCTGGATGTGGAACCACCACCTCACCCTAAATGCAGTCAAAACTAAACTAATGATCTTTACTCCCTCCAGAACCACCTCCATTGACAATGTCTCCTTCACTATACTAAGCCAGAATAACACCCCCATTGAAATTGTATCTCAGACAAAGCTGCTTGGTGTCATCATTGATGAGCACCTAAAATTTGACATCCATATTCAAATCGCCATTAAAAAAAAAAAGAACATAAAAAAATTATGTCTTCTATACCGACAAAATCGCTACCTCACTCCCTCCACCCTTTCCACCAGAAAGACCCTAGCCTTATCCTACCTTCTCCCCTCTTACTTATACGGTGCTCCCCTGCTCACCAAACTCCAACTCAGATTACAATCCAAACTGGAATCCTGCTACAATAAAATAAGCAAATTCGCCACAAACTCCAAAAATTCTTCCCATCACTGCCTCTCCCTCCAATCCCTCCAATTGCTAGAGCTACCTCACTACCTAAACCTTCTAAAACTCAGCACAGCCCACAAACTTATCTTCAGGCCATCCAGCTGTCCCACTCTCTCCACCACCTTAAACCCCTATATTCCAAACCACTCAGTATGATCCAAAAACCAAAACATCCTACGAGTCCACAAACCTTCCTATCCCCTAGGCCACTTTCTGCTTTCATACTCCCTAGCCAAACTATGGAACTCACTCCCTCACTCCCTTTGAAATACTCCAAACCCCACCAACTTCAAATCCCTCCTACACTCCTACCTGTCCTATAAATGGATTTGCCCTTGCTCTTGCCCCAGCTGAACCCATTAACCTCTCCCTATTGACACCCTCTTTCACCTCCTCAGTTCTGCTTATTACCTCCATCCTATCATTCTCCTAACCCACATAACTCTACAATTACTGCTGGACTGAGTTTCTATCCCCATTTTATTACCTACTATTTTACATCTATGTAAATACTGTTATTCTAGTGAATTCCCTGTGTGCTTGAATTATTTCCTTATGATGTTATTTGCTCACTGTCTCTACAACCAATCTGTAACAGAAGCATCTCTTCATATGTGATTAATTATACCCTCAGCATGGACTATATCCCATACCTGAAAGGTATCACTAATATTCATTCTGCATGCTCGTCATCTTATTAATGCAGAAATACTACCTCTGTAAATGTTTTATCAAGTTTTGCTCTGTTTACTGAATGTACATCTGCCTACAGAATGTATTTCTGCTATCACTACAGATACTTTTTATACAAATGTTGTTTATCTCTTCTTATTTGTTAATTGTACTTTCGGCATCTGTTATATGTCTGCTTGATATGCATGTTTATTATTGTTAAACATGTGCTATTGTTACTGGAGCTTTTCTTCCTGGGCATCTACTGAAAATGTGATCTTCTTGGCCCAATGGACTCTCCGGTCATCAAGGTGAAATAAATAAATAAATAAAATATATGTTCTGCTGGCTCATATATATTCATAGTTTTTGCTGGTGGTTTGTTGCAAATAGGCACACAACTAGACTTGCTCTATAATTTACTGTTGAATGGTATTGTGCTGTATGCAGGGCTGCATTTCTGGGGGAGCAAGAAAGGGCATGTTGTTTAAAATATTTTCATAGCCTTTGTTCTACTTTGTTCCCTTCAAAATGTCATCCATTATGAACTGATGATCATAGGCTCATAGGATCATAGGAAGTGACTAGGCTAATGGCCCTGGGGCCCTTACAAGCATTGCCAAGAGTCTATCCACAAAAAAAGAAACCTCAGTCAGCGCCTGTCGCCCCTGTCAATGAGGGACATAGGTGGAGCCTGTGGGACAAATTTGTGGTTTCCCATCCAGCCATCAAGGGTGGGCTTAAAGAGGATCAGCGAGGCACTCTGCTGGACATGTATGTGAGATCTATTCCAGAGACAGGGCAGCCGCTGGGAAACAAATCTGTCTCTCTTACAGATTTTGTTAATGTCCCATATTACATTTAGGCGTTTTGAGTGGGTAATGTGCGAGGAGTTAGACTTATGGATATGGAGCACCTCTAGTAGGGCAGAGTCTGCGATTGCCTTGTAGGCGAGGCACAGATCACCTCTGAGCAATCTGTATACACCAAGTAGAGTGATAGTGATTTGAGCCTGTCCACATAAGACAGGTGTTGGAGGCCATGGATTCTCTTTGTGAGGTACTTCTATGGCCTTTCCCGTTGGTGCAGGTTGTTTGGAGAGGTACATACTATAGATCAGAGTGTAAAGTATGTGTGCTTGTATCTTTAAGAAGCATGCGAGGCTGTACGTGCACGTATATAACCCACACACGTGCACAACCTTAGTGCCATTTTGAAAGAGCAGCTAGGGAGTGAGCACACACAATCATAGTCATTAATTGTATATAAGTTACTTAAATTACAGCCTATAGTCAACAACAGTAATGTGTTTGCATATAATAAAGCTGCTTGAACAGAACCCACGAAGATTGATTTATTCATGTCCTAACATAAAAGGGACACATACCAAATGGGGCATTGTACTCAGTTATTGACCTAATGAGGGAGGAGTACAGAGAGGTAATAACCTCCTTTTTTCTGGATGCAATCCCTTTATTTATGAGATGAACCAAATAAAAGTTTTTTCTGACCACTGCTGCTACATGATGGTCGAATGTGAGATTGTTGTCAACCTGTGTACTCAGGTCTCTCACCACAAGTTGTGTGCTTAGTGGGTTGCTGTTGATGTGGTAATCACTAGAGGCCATGTTTTTGCCGAATGGTTTGATAATACATCTTTTTTTGCATTTAACTTAAGGCCATGACTTTGGCACCAGCCATTTGTTGTTGTGAGACCCCCTTGTAGTATGTTAACATTATCTGTGGAGTCAGTGACAGCACCCAACTTACAGTTGTCCACAAACCTGCTCAGACACAGGCCTTTTGCCTTTGTCTGGACCTCTGAGAAGCAGATGCCAAACAGTAGGGGTCTCAGGACAGAGCTCTGGGGAACACCACTACTGATAGGTCTGCTGTCTGAGGTGGGGCTCCTAATTTGACCCTAATTTGACCTTGTGTGTCCTATCCATAAGCCAGTTGACCACCTGATGAGATAGGGATTTACCATCTGATGAGATAGGGATTTACCCCAAGTTGTGTTAGCTTTTTGATGCTGCCTAAGTAGGGGATTGTGTCAAAGTTTTTGGCCAAAGTCAAGGTAAGCTGTATGTACTGACTTGACTTTCCCTCATCCAGGGCCTTGGTGACAATTTCAAAGAAGTCAACCAGGTTCAACAGGCAAGATCTGTCCTTGATGAATTTGAACTGGGTGGGGTCAAGTGTTTGGAGATAGCACAGAGAAAAGAAAAGAATACAGGAGCCTGACACAGACTTTGTATACTGGCACCTAGTAAGCATGGAAAATGGTCTGTATATGTTATTGATGGAAAAAGGACTGAATATTTTGGGGCAATCACAGTGTCAGGTTAACCTCAAAGAAACTATGAAAATCACACCACCTATTTGCCAGTTACCCTACTTAACTGAGTACAGATATAGATAAATGAAATATGGAAAATGCAACATATTGCTCACTTGACCAATGCAGAGATAACTGCAGTGTGACATTGTAGAAAATCTACTGTTCACTGCTGGTGAATTTATCGATGCTAATAACATCATTGGAAGGTTAACAGCATCTTGTAATGGCAGTTAAACATAGATAAGAACAAAAAAGTGAATCTTGCATTTTTATCAGTATCTCCATCTCCCCTAAATTTGTGTGCAGTCTTAGAGTTGGTATAGTATGGTAGTTTGGGGGAGTTTTGTATTTTGCAAAAGTGAGAGTCGCACTGCTTAGAGTAGCAAACCCCCTAGGTTTTAGATGTTGTGGGGTTGAATAATCATGTGGAGATTAAATGAGATGTGATTATTCACAGTAAACTCGATCATTAAGAATGGACTTAACAATGAAAATAATGACTTATCTCATATCTCTCAAATGTCCCTGAATTTCAGGAATACCTGATCCAAGCTCAGGATGTTGAGCTGTACCAAAAATATATGATGTTTCAGAAAGTACTCTTATTCGCTCAACTTTTAAAATCAGTAGTATTAATATTTAAATGTATCCTTGATTATTTTTGCCTTTATTCCTAATTCTGGAGATTGAAAATTATGCCCGCACATAGCATTTGTTAGCTGGATCTAGTCCAGCAAGCATGGTTTCTTGACTAAAGAAGGAACAAACTTTGGCAAAGCTGTGAACATGTATATCTAGCATGCATGACTAATTTCTCTAAATGTATTTCATGTCAGATTATCTTCTCCAAAGTCTGTTCTGCACAGATGTTAGATAATCATGTTATTATGATAATCTAGTCAGACATTACAGCAGCAAAATTCACTTTTTATATCATTTCAGAGTAAATACAAAACATATACAAATGTGACCATTTTCCCGGGTGCCAAAAACATTTGTAGCATGATTATTCAGCCTGTAACATTACAATTACTGCTGCAGAGAAGAAACACTTCTCTTAATATGATAGCAATAACACAGAAGTGTAATAATTATCAATTTTATTGAGATAATAAATAACTGAACTTATTTTGTTAGATAAACCTCAGAAAAAGCTATTTTAAAGTACTTTGCAGCAATAATATTTAGAGAAGAAAACAATACACATTCTGTTTTGTGATTTGTCCTCGCTACATTGCATTGTGCTGCATCAAAATGTGACAATCATCAAAGCCAAAGTTAATAACTGTAACTTCTTATGTACACCATAACTCAGTGCTGTAAATAATGTAGTGACAGTAACGTTTTATTTATTTATGTATCTATTCAGGTATAGTTTATACCTTATTGCAAACATTATCTGGATTAATAACTAGTCAAAGCAATTAGACTTGTTATGGTTTCTGCACCAGGCAATACATAATTTAATAACATTTCAGAATATAAAAATACAGCAAACTATAAGTGGCTTATTTAAATCAAGAACTTAAAATAGCTTTTGAATAAAATGTATGAATGTTTTGTATTTAATTAATGTCAAAACTTGCTGAATGATGCATGTAAAACAATGATACATCAAAAATCATTACTTTTACAACTTCAACTATTTTTGAAAAGACCGACACAATTTTGACAAATAAAGAGAGAGGGTGGCACACATCAAGCTCTCCATTTGCTATCAGCACTTGGATGTTGCCAGTAAACGGTAATGTCAATACCAGATAGTAATGTCAGGTAGTTTACTTGAGTAGGTAAGGAGCAGTTGAAGGGTGAGCATTATAGTCAGAGGGTTGCCTTGGCATAGAACCTGATTACCACAAGTACTGGCAGGGCAGAAGGCCTGCCAGTAATCATGTTAGTCATGGGACTTACCTGTCACTGGAGCACAGCTGAGAAAGGGGCTGCTTATCATCATCTTCTTTTGGCTGTTCCCGTTAGGGGTCGCCACAGCAAATCAACTGTTTCCATTTCTTCCTGTCCTCTGCATCTTGCTCTATCACACCAACCACCTGCATGTCCTCTCTCACCACATCCATAAACCTTATCTTAGGCCTTCCTCTTTTCCTGTTACCTGGTAGCTTCATCCTTAGCATCTTTTTCCCAATATACTCAGCATCCCTCCTCAGCACATGTCCAAATCAACGTAATCTTGCCTCTCTGGCTTTGTCTCCAAACCTTCCAACCTGGGCTGACCCTCTAATATACTTATTCCTAATCCTGTCCACCCTCGTCACACCCAGAGCAAATCTTAACATCTTTAACTCTGCCACATCCAGCTCAAGCTCCTGCCTTTTTGTCAATGTCACTATCTGCAACCCATATAACATAGCTGGTCTCACTACCCTCTTGTAGACCTTCCCTTTCACTCTTACAGGTACTCGTCTGTCACAAATCACACTTGACACTCTTCTCCACCCACTCCATCCTGCCTGTACTCTCTTCTTCACCTCTCTTCCACACTCACCGTTACTTTGAACTATTGACCCCAAGTATTTAAACTCATCCACCTTCGCCACCTCTACTCCTTGCATCCTCACCATTCCTCTATCCTCCCTCTCATTCACACACATATATTCTGTCTTAGTCCTGCTGACCTTCATTCCTCTTCTCTCTAGAGCATATCTCCATCTCTCCAGGGTCTCCTCCACCTGTTCCCTACTCTCACTACAGATCACAATGTCATCTGCAAACATCATAGTCCACGGGGACTCCTGTCTGATCTCGTCTGTCAACCTGTCCATCACCATTGCAAATAAGAAAGGGCTCAGAGCTGATCCTTGATGTAACCCCACCTTGACCTTAAATGCATCGGTCACTCCCACGGCAGACCTCACCGCTGTCACACTGCCCTCGTACATATCCTGTACCACTCTTACATACTTCTCTGACACTCCTGACTTCCTCATACAATACCACAATTCCTCTCTAGGCACCCTGTCATATGCTTTCTCTAAGTCTACAAAAACACAATGCAACTCCTTCTGACATTCTCTGTACTTCTCCATCAACACTCTCAGAGCAAACATCACATCTGTAGTGCTCTTTCCTAGCCTGAAACCATACTGCTGATCACTAATCATCACTTCCCTTCTTAACCTAGCTTCCATTACTCTTTCCCATAACTTCATGCTGTGACTGATCAGTTTAATCCCTCTGTAGTTACTACAGCTCTGCACATCACCCTTATTCTTAAAAATCGGTACCAAAACACTTTTTCTCCATTCCTCAGGCATCCTCTCACTTTCCAAGATTTCATTAAACAATCTGGTTAAAAACTCCACTGCCATTTCACCTAAACACCTCCATGCTTCCACAGGTATGTCATCTGGGCCAACAGCCTTTCCATTCTTCATCCTCTTCATAGCTATCCTTACTTCTTCCTTGCTAATCCATTGTACTTCATGATTCACTATCTCTGCATCATCCAACCTTCTCTCCCTCTCATTCTCTTCATTCATCAACCCCTCAAAGTACTCTTTCCATCTCCTCAACACTGTCTCTCCACTTGTGAGTATGTTTCCCTCATTATCCTTTATCACCTTTACCTGCTGCACAACTTTCCTAGCATGGTCCGTCTGTCTAGCCAATTGGTACAGGTCCTTTTCTCCCTCCTTAGTGTTCAACCTTTCATACAACTCTTCATATGCCTTATCCTTAGCCTTCACCACCTCTCTCTTTGCCACGCACCTCATTTCCTTATACTCCTGTCTACTTTCTTCATCTCTCTGACAATCCCACTTCTTCTTTGCCAACCTCTTTCTCTGTATACTCTCCTGTACTTCCTCATTCCACCACCATGTCTCCTTGTCATCCTTCCTCTGTCCAGATGTCATACCAAGAACCTTTCTAGCAGTCTCTGCTTATATTAGACTGGATTTGAATAACAATCCTGTAGCAATGGTTAATGTCTGGCCACAAAATATGAGGCTTAGACTACATAAGGGTGTTTTAGTGTTAATGATATGGCACTTGGGATACAAATTTGAAGGAGGTTGAAAATGGGATTAAATTCATGGAAATTGTTAACTGGAAAATGTTTGAATGTAATAAAATAGTAAAATGTAAACATAATTAATTTACCTTGATGTGAACATTCAAACCATGGAACCTAGTAATCTTTGTCAGTATGTAGCCAATACAGTAAATCTGGCATCTGTTCCTGAGAAAAGAAGGTTTAAAAATCAAACACTGTGATATTTTTTTTAATGCAAGACAAGGTTGTCATTAAAGAACACTGTATCAGTTATCCTATTACCCAAGATTAATAAATTTGATGTTATTAGTTTTCATTTTTTTTTCAAAACCATATATTCTATTACATTTTTTCATATCATTGTTAATGTTAAACATCTCATTTTGATGCTTATTTGTAATATTTATTTATTTTTTTATTAATTACATCTGTCTCTTGTACTGGTGGAACAATATTATGTAATATGTTTATGTAGTTATATCATGTTATGTTCTCTCTTTTCTTGTATTTCTTTTTGTAAGTAACAAGGTCATGAATGAAAAAGAGATTCCCAGCTGTCTAGTTTATCTACCTTTTCAAATAAATCAATAAAATAAATACATAAAAAAGTGCATAAACATCACTACAAGAACTGGATTAGGCTACGTTTGCAGGAAAAAATATTATTTTCATGAGTTAATCAGAACAGTCTCTAAAATTGCAAGACATTTTTAATTACATAAGGCATTTAATGATCACCCCTTAAGGTGTTAGATATAATAGCAGCCATAGCTTGTTATTTTTTTTCAGCAGTTCATTACTATTTTGATAATATGAGGAAAATGAGGCACAGATTTCACTGACTGAAACATTCATGATTGCTAAACAGAATTATGTTTCTATCTTGGGGTTATATTCCCCTGTCTGAAATACACAGAATACAGTGAAGATGCAGTTACCTGCACACTTCACTGGAGTACTGACTGCCATGATTCAAGGGCTGACATAAGTTATATTAAGTTAAGCATATGTAGGTAGTGCACATCCCGTGGCAGCCTGTGGTCCATGTACTCCATACACAGCTGAAACCTACAGCCTACAAACTAATCAATAGGTGATGCACTTTAGCTAAGTCATTAAGCAAAAGTGTTTTACATATTTTACTCTGAAAATGATTTTGTGAGGATGACACAAGGCACACAAAATAAGCTATGCAGTAATCATATCCAGCCTAGGTGTGTACTTAGGTTAAAAATCACCCTCAGTACTTGGGCAAACACTTATACTAGATTAAGAGGACAGGACATTGAATCCTGTTGGCCCTGTAGGTTGTCAGAGCTTTGAATCTCAGATATTGCTAGGGTGCACATCAAAAGTGGATATTATAGTAGCTTGTGCAACTTACATTATGAGAGTGCTAAAAGACACACAAGAGAAGAAGGATGCACAGATAATTAGCATGTTATTCCTGTAGTATATGGGGATGTACTGAGTAAAATATATGTTTGAATACTGTATGGAGAAGGAAACAGGAATTGTTTTGTTATATGACTGACACAAGCATACACACAGACACACACACACACACACACACACACACACACACACACACACACACACACACACACACACACACACACACACACACACACACACACACACACTCCTGGATATGGGTCTAGATATATGTTAATGTCACTGCTGAAAAAAACAAGTGACTATGCTATAAAATACCCAGATTGTGAAATACAGCACTAGGACACATAATTCAAAGAATACATGACATATGTGTAGCACATTGCAAATGCCTGCATATGTTTCCCTGTTTTATCGAATGAAGCCATGGTGCAGAGTGTGTAATGTCACTGACCATCTTCATGTGGTAGTCCTACTATGTTTCCCTGTTTTATCTAATGAAGGCATGGTGCAGAGTGTGTAATGTCACTGACCATCTTCATGTGGCAGTCCTACTATGTTTCCCTGTTTTATCTAATAAAGGCACGGTGCAGAGTGTGTAATGTCACTGACCATCTTCATGTGGCAGTCCTACTTGAAAGCATTGTGAAAATACTCATCCTTGCTTCCTTGTAAAAGCAAGTTCATAACAGCAGTTCTTGTCACCACAGACAGCAGCATATGACACTGTTGTCGATTGCATGTGCTTCTGTAAATTTTTTTGAGTCTCAGTTCACTCAAGCTTCAGCTGAACAAAGAAAAGAAAAAACAGTTTCATTTGGACTATAACTCACACTTTCACTGATGAAAAGGACAAAATACATGCAGAAGAATGTTCAAGTTGATGAATAAGATTTAATGGTGGGCAGGAAAAGAGAACTGCATCAAAATGTTATTTTGGTTTGTTTTCTCTTCCATTAATGTATATGCACCTCTATCATGGCATTTGATAAAGATGTTTAAAAAGTGTGGCAAAATGAAGTATCTAGCATACTTTAAAACTGTTCATTCATCAGGAGATACCTTGCTTCTGACCTCTGTCTGCAAAAGAGTACTTAGTGCGTTAGAGCCTTCAAAGCTGTAAGACACTTTGCACTTCTGTCTTCATTTTCTTCTGTAGGTTGTGGTACTTTGAAGTACCTAAACTCTGTCTGCTTTAAAGAATTTGATCTACCAATTCTTGCTGTTTGTTAATAGGTACTCAAGGTGATTTTCTTGAATGCTTTTCTCAACTATATTGCTAAATTGGTTATGATCCAGGACAAGTCATAATATTGTGTGTTGTGTGTGTGTGTATACACACATGAACACATATGTGATTTTTTTACCTAATTTTATAATTAATACCAACTTGAAAAGTTGATCTGCCTTCATGCTTTTTCACAGTATATCATGTGATTGATGATGTTTTGTTTTAAAGTTTGACTTTGGGCTGAGTTCTGTCAGGTATGCCTTGAAAAAGCTGGTTCTGATAAAACCATGATCTGTGGGATCCTTTGTGAATTTCTTTAATAAAGACAGCAGCTTATTTTCATCTGCTGCTGTTTCTTTTCTTTTTTATTGTAGATTTTAGATACTTTTTGAGCATGCATATTTGAGTATCCTAGCAACATCAAGGTGGTGTGTGTGTATGTGTGTGTGTGTGTGTGTGTGTGTGTGTGTGTGTGTGTGTGTGTATATACATAAACATATATATATATATATATATATATATATATATATATACACACACACACACATATACACAATACACACACACTGATATAGATATACAGAGACAGAAATACAGAACAAAACATATGTATGTGTATGTATATATAGAAATATGTTTACTATCATTTTATAGAAGTGGACTCAGTCGAATGAGGGGTTGGGAGGGTGGTCTAATGGTTAAGGTGTTTGCATTACAAGCACAAGATGCAGGGTTTGAGTCTTACAAGGGATAATTGGCTAGGCTTAAAATGGCTCGCAAGGACAGTTAGCTTAGTACTAATCTATGAACCTATGAATGATCGCATCATTGACTCACGTCCACAAAATGTCACATTGCCAAATTCCGATATAGCCAAAATACATTCCAAATTTGGCCTAGGAACAAGCGTTAACATGGGTCGAGGTAGGGGCAAGTTTTGACTTTGGCAGTACCTGAGTTCGACATTTTTAGGGTTTGAGTTTCGGACGTCGCACAAAGTGGTTTCCATCGAGCCCACTTTAATAAAATGATAGTAAACTAGTTAACCATACACACATATATATATATATATATATATATATATATATATATATATATATATATATATATATATATATATATATATATATATATATATATATATATATATATATCTATAGAGTACATGGTTTGTTTGTGTCTTTTGGCTTTTCCCGGTTAGGAGTCACCACAGCGGAACTCCGGTCCACTAATGATTGGCAGTAGAGTTTTACGTGCTGGCTTGCCAGGCCTAAAGCACAACCTTCAATGAAGGAATGCCCATTCACGCATGTTGCCACACAGAAGACGCTCTAACTGAGAATCGAACGGGCAACGTCCAACTGTGAGGCGACAATGCTACCGCAGCACCACCACCGGTGATTTTTCTAAATACACAATGCACAGAAATAACACTAGAAACCCAAGCTAGAGCCAGCTGGGTATAGCTCACTGTAAAACAGAGCTCCTAACTGCAACTCTGGCCTTCTTATATGTTAAGTGCTGGAAAATGCAATGACTTTTGTTCTATATAACCTAGGGCATGTATTGTTTATTGGTATCTACTCTTATAGTAATTGTCTTATTTAACCATTTTCATTTTAATGACTTGATTTTCTGATATAACCTAGCATATACATTGTTTTGTTTCTAGTCATGTTGTAAATATTGTTTTACTTGTTTTTTTCATATTTACTGAATCTGTACTTCAGAAGTCTGAAAATAATGCAATGATGTAAATACTCTACCTCAGTTAAGTAGATAACAAACAAAAAATTAATAAATCTAATTAGCAAAGTCATTGCTTTTTACCTACACTGTCTGTTGTACAAAGCTTGGCAGATCTTGAGAAAACATAACCAGGTACAAAGATATATCTACAAAATTATATACTGTGACACCACACATGCTGGGACCTCTCTGTTATATTTTGAAAACTTTTTAAGTGGAAAAATCAAAAACTGCTTTGCAATTACTATTGCATATTTATTGTCATCTCATGGGCTTTCATCTGGGGCTTTTTCTGCAAACACTGATGGTTCTCAGCTGAGGGAAGAATCTGGGCTGAATAGCTGTGAATCCAATTAACTTGTTCTCTACATGGTTCAGGATGCCACTGTTGTTACAGTGTGGACTGCATCTGCCTTTAAAGCTCTTGTTTGGGGTATAGAAGTTGAAGATGGCCCAGTTGTTAGAGATGAGTGCACTATTTGGCAGACACGTACTATACATAAGTTACTTACTCATGCAGAGACATGGTGTAGGTACCACAGGGATGCTAGCAGTTCCCATTTAAGTAGCTACTCTTTTGAGTCTGATCATGCTGGCTTTATAGGTGATTTATTATTTGCACATACAGAAATGATGGTTAACACCATGGTATCATCACCAGAAAGGGTCCAGCACCATAGGTGGTATACAACAGTGCCCATCATAACATATTGCTGAAAATAAGTTTACAAGTCTGAAATGAGGATCCCAGCTTAAGTTTATTGGCTGGTGTTCTATTTTCCATTGAGTAAAGAAAAACACCATTCTTAGTCTTCATTTCAAAGCTTTAATGGCAAATGAGCCCTGCTTAGATGAACATGTTACAGTCAGAACTGACTTGCCTTTATACACAGTGGAAGAAGGTGTGTACCAGTTTGGGACCCTTGTATTGGCTAGAGTATGTCTGTTATTCATCTGGGCAGTCATTGTCAAGACTCCAAGGTTACCTAGATTTGAGTTCAAATGCTCCAATGATAGCACCCAGAACAGCCAGTATAATATGAATTACGGGAGATGACTAAAGTTCCATTCTCCCAGCTATAACAAGGCTATGCAGTCTTTTTAAAGAATTTTAAAGACTCTTTGTATACAGTCTTTTTAAAGACTAATCAGGCCCATGAGGCCAATTTTCTAGAAACTCAGCCCCTCTGGAACAATGTAGGAAAGAAGAGGGTATTCCTTTTTATGAAATGTTGTTTACTTCACCCGGGCTGACCCTAAAATTGGTCAATATTGATCAGTGCACTACCTTGGTAAACAAATTAAATAAATATAATAAAATAAATACATTTGCTTAGAAATTGTCCTTACCCATCCACTGGTTGAAAATTAGGATACCAAGTAGAGTGACAGGACTTTCTGCTTAGGTCTTGTACTAGTCAGCCAGAGCCCTTTGGTAGTGGCTTTTACTTCAGAAACATCGATGCCAAACAGGAGAGGTCCCAGCACAGAACTCTACATTTATGCTGCATGTGAAATCAAGCTTTGGGAGTTATGTTACTTATACCTTGCCATTTTCATGTAATCATCTCAACATTATCAAAACTAGTAAACTGATAAATACATTGGACATGCCACAAACATAATAAATGATATTAATATATATTTTTCTAATGTAAGACAAGGTCAGTATTTTAGCTTCTGTATAATATTAATACCAATAGTAGAATTTTGGCCTAGTAATGCTTTTATTGGAGACTATAAATGTATTTTCACCTTGTATAATGCTTTTGCATTTTTCAGCAAGAGTTGCATTTTTTCAATAACTGCAATGAGATGCTTGTCCTGTAAAGTTTGAAGGGACAGATGGCTTCATTTAGCTTGCAGATGGAGTTGGCGCTAATTAATAAACGGGGGATTTCAGAATATACTTGATGTCACTGCATTCTGCCTATACATTTTACACAAACCAGATATCATTGCTTTACTGTAGCCACGACATATACATTACATATATGATGTAGCTAGGAGGAACCCATGGAAACAAATATAACATTTTGTTGTCTCTGATGTCATCCTTACATTAACAACCCATAGTTTTGAAAGAAGACATAATTAGCTACATTTAATGTAGACATTAAGTGAAACATGCTAATTAGAATTTTTTTTTAATTTCCTTTTGTTTGAGCAATATGGAATGCATTGTACCATTCTTTGAGCATCAGTTCCTTTGACCCCTAGTGGGAGTTTATGAATTTTTCCATTTAGAAATATATCACTGGATTTTCCCAGCATGGCCTCTTATTAATTAAACTAGAATGAAAAAATTGTTCATAAAGCATTTTTCTTATGCTTCTATTAGAAGACATTAATGCAAAAACTGCATTTTTCAAAATCCCATTGTGAGTCCTTCAACTCTTTTCATTGATTCATGCTAACAACAGATTTATGGGTTTCATAGGAGTTATGGGGTTTTGAGGGGTTTTCTTACCCTTACCACACTTTTTTCACATATTTGCAACTCAATGTCTTACAATAAGTAAAGCAAGTATGTGGTAACATAAGGAGTTTATTTGCTTACACTGTCACTTAATACAATGCCATACAACTATGTTTCTTAGTACATCATCTGACCTAAGAAGCTGAAGAATGAAGTGACATCCTAGTATTTATAAAAGTTTCCCGATATTCACTGAAATGCCAGTTATCAGATTCTAACTGCCAGCCTACAAATGTTTAATGTGACACTTTATCATTGATTAACAGCTAAGTATTTACTGAGGGATCTCTGTTACTATGAGATTGCCAAATGCTTCATTGAAGAATTTATGCTTTTCTCCTTCCTTTAAAAAGCACAAATATTTATAAGTTGGGAGCACATGACGGCTTGAGCCCCCCCCCCTGATGGGGGTACAGGGGCACTTGCCCCCTGCAGAAATACTTATTTTAATTTGACTGGGTTGCTTGAGCACTGAATTCTTGATCAACTGTGAATAAGAAATATTTCTGGAGTAATTACTCATCAGTAATTCATGTTGAAGAATTTATAAATCATGATAAAAAGGGTTGTTCAGCCTTTCTCAGAGATTAGCAAAAAGAGTTTGTCAGTGATGATTCATCCTGAATGCTTGAAAATAACAGCAGTTAAAGGGCAACACTTTACAGTTTCTGAACTAGCATGTGGTATGTACAAAGTACTGAATATATTGGTCATGCTAATGTTATCAGTGCTATGAGAAAGGTAGTTTGATTTATTTTTCACAATCTTTGACCTATTTTGGAATTTTGTGATTAAGCAAAATCTACCAGAGTTACCTATATTTGCTGCACTATCTACCTAGCTCCAGGAGCTGTTAACTATTCTTCACATGCAGTAAAATACCACTGCAATAGATAAAAACAACTAGAAAGTAGGAAACGTGCACATGATGTAAACCACTATAACAACAATGCGTAGCTTATGAATGGTGTATAAATCCCTACAAAATATACACAGCAGTCTCAAGACTGATATGTTAAATACTCTACATCTAATATATCAATTAAATATATAAATGTAACAAATGATATTACTAGAAAATGTTTACACAGAAATAGCAAACCAGTATGAAGGAGCTGATTCAAAATGCTTTGCATTTACATAATATGGGTTCATAGGTTCATAGGTGAATACTAGGTTAATTGCCTTTGCTGGGCATTTTAAGCTTAGAAAGTTTCGCTTTTTGTGCTTGACTTAGCCTATCCCATTTGATTTTAGATTGTCTTTACCCATTCTGTGGTCAATAATTATATATTACTCCTAATGAGAATAACTGGGATCATCACCGAAGCAGCAACAGAATGTGGTAAAGCAGAACAAAGTAGAGCAAATGAATGGTAAGAAAAAAAGGAAGCACTGCAACGTCAAACTGGTTTAATACCGAAGTAAAACTTTAGGATACAATCCTTCATCAGTACAACCATTTTAGAATAAAACCACATTTAAATATAAACTCAGTTAATCACATGATGTCATACACTGCTAATAAAACAGTAAAATTCATACATATTAAGTCTTAAAGAACTAGAATCATCTTAAGCACATTTGTTTAGATTTTAAAACTGGTTTAAGAGAAACCATTTTATTAATTCCAGGTGGATGGTCAGCATTTAACCTCACAATCCATTCATACTCTTTCATTTCCAATTTATTATTTAAATCACAACTCCTAATATTCCTTGTTATCATGTCCAAAATCCTAAAAGTAAATTTATGGTCTTCACCATTTTCTTTAAATGATGAGCTAAGGAATTACTTATGACACCCCTCCATGTTTCAAATCTATGTTCTATAATTCTTTCTCTCAATTTCCTAGTTGATTTACCAACACAAAAAATAGGACATATTTTACATGTAGCTAAATAAATAATATTAATAGAATTACAATTTGCATAACAGTTGCATGTCTATTTCCTACCAGCAATTGGATGTATAAAATACCTTTCACTATTAATAACCTCACATTTATTTATTATTTATTATTTATTTCCAGTTTGATTACCAGGGAAGTCCACTGGGCCCTGAGACCCATTTTCAGTAGAGGCCCGGGGAGAAAAGCTCCAGATGTACACATACAAAATACAGAAATATAAAATATGAATGATACATGTGATAAGTTTGTACAATAGAAATATTCATTATTGCAACAAAGTCAAATACTACTTCACTAAGGTTATTCTAAAAGGTTATACAATCATAAGCTGTTCTTATAGGGTAATTTAAGACAAAGCATTATTTGAGCACATGAGCACATTCTTAGAAGGTTATACATTTGTAAAGGTATTCTTATAGAGTAGTTTGAGAAAATGCATTATATAAGCACATAGAGAAGAGAGTTAAGAAATCTATTTACAATATTTACATGAAGCGGTATGAAGATAAGTCTTTGGGACATTTTGAGTGCAATGGAGCACTCCATGTGGTATGAATATGTACTTAGATAGTTTTTAGTTGGGGTGGACTAAAGGACAGCCTCACCTTTTTACACTCTAGGTAGGATATTTGTGAACAATTATACTGAACAATTATAACATGGAACAGTTCCAATCCTAGTAGATATAGCTTGCTTGGTTTGAGAGAAATCCTTGTAAGATAAACGTTTCTTAAGACTTGGACAATTTCTATGAGTGAATTTAGGGGTACTACCTATGTATCTAGCTAATTCAGGGAGTCATTGCAAAATACACCAATTATTCTGAATTATGTTTTGTACCTCTTTATTAGGCCTACTATATCTTGTAATAAAATATAGTGAATTATTATTCTTAGAATTTGAGATATGGGGGTAGTTAATTGAAAAATATGGTTGTGTCTCATTATTTCTATCACTAATAACCTCTTCGCAAATAGCTTCCAAAAAAACTTTCATCATAATCCCTGCTTTTAAATTCTTCTTTCACTTCTTGCATTTGGGTGAGGCATCAATCATAATTGGTATTTAATTTGCTGATTTGACTAAATTGTCCTTTCACAATACGTTTAAAAACATGTTGGGCATGCATACTATTCCTGTGAAGATATTTATTTTTATGCAATGGTTTTCCATACACACTAGTATGTAACCTCAGATGGTCAAAATAAAGTTCAACATCCAAAAAATTAATTTTGGATTTAGAGTAAGTTAGTTTAAATATAAGAAAATCAGTGGTGGTATTTTAAAAATGAACAAACTCTAATAATTCAAATTCATTGCCCTCCCATGCCAAAAAAATATCATGAACAAATCTTCAATAGAAAGAAATCTTAGAAACATGACCATAAGAGCTGTTAAAAAATACACATATCTTCCCATTTTTCAATACCAAGTTGTCATAGGTATTAGCAAGTGGTGTACCCATTGCTATACCAGCCACTTGGTGACAAAACATGTTCTCAAATATAAAAACATTATTATGTAGTACAAATTGTAACAATTCACATATTGTTCTAACTTCCCTGCCATTCATCCCACCTTGTTCAACCAAAGGTTCTCTAATTGCAAAAACTCCATATTCACTAGGAATCACAGTAAAAAGTGAAGTTATGTCTAATGTAACAAGTAAACAATCATTACTATTATTTAACAAGTAAACAATCATTACTATTATTTAACAAGTAAACAATCATTACTATTATTATCATACCATGTACGCAACTGAGTCAAGAAATCCCTTGTATCTTTACTAAAACTCTTAACATACTTAAGATGGTTACTATTTTTGACTATTTTTCAATTAACTACTCCCATATCTCTAATTCTAATAATAATAATAATACACTATATTTTATTACAAGATACAGTAGTTGTCATAAAGAAGTACAAAACATAATTTGGAATAATTGGTCTATTTTGCAATCAATCCCTGAAGTAACAAGATGCATAGGTAGCACCCCTAAATTCACTTATAGAAATTGTCGAAGTCTTAAGAAACATTTATGTTACAAGGATTTCTCTCAAAACTAACAAGCTATATCTACTAAGATTGGAACTGTTCCATGTTATAATTGTTCAGTATGTGAGATTATTGATAGTAAAAGGTATTTTATACAACCAGTTACTCGTAGGAAATAGGGTCTATGTTAAATCAGCGAACTCTTAAAATAATGAACGCTGATTTATCGACCCTCTAACAGCGAAAGCTGACAATCTCGAAGAAAAAAAAGTTCAAAACACAAAATAAAGTGGGGGGCTTTGCCCCCCACACCCCGATGTGGGAGTCTGTGCCCTCCACAACTACCCTACTTAAATATGCCAACTCTGAGATTGCACCACAGTGGAGGACATGGCAAAGTCCCAAAAATGGCCCAGCTATTTTTTTCCCTGGGAAAAAAATCTCTGTTCCGTGTCTTCGGGATTGTCAGCTTTCGCTCTTAAAGGGTCAATAAATCAGTGATGATTCTAGTTCTTTAAGACTTAATATGTATGAGTTTTACTGTTTTAATGGCATGTTATGACAGCATGTGATTAATTGATTTTATATTTAAATGTGGTTTTATTCTAAAATGGTTGTACTGATGAAGGATTGTGTCTGAAAGCTTTACTTTGGTATTAAACCAGTTTGATGTTGCAGCTTTGTTTTTTTCTTGCCAATAACTGGGATCATACCATAGATAATTTCAGGGGACTTATGCATGAGATAAACCATTTAGGATTTGCCTCAGTCTATTAGTAGTACGGGAGGTAGTCTTGGAGTAAACTTTCTGTTTTTCATCAACAGATTCAGGTTGCATTTGAGTATGGACAGGTAAGAACTTTGTTTTATGTGGATAGGAAGTCTGTTCCACAGCAGTGGTATCCTTTGTCAAATATACCTGTCTCGCAAAACCATTCTACTGATATTGCTGAAGAGGTTTAGATCTGTAGACTGAGTATTTCTGATGCTGGTGCAGTAAATCCACCAGTATTAGGTCAGAAAATGCCTTGTATGCCAGATACAGGTCACCTCTTAGCAGGCTGTAGGATACCAAGTATAGTGATAGAGATTTGAGTCTGTCCATGTAGGACATGTTGTTTAGGCCTTGTATCCTTTTAGTATGGTATCTCTGTGGGCATTCTGGTTGTTGCATGGGTCTGGACAGAAACGGGTCTATATTGCCAGACCAAAACTTCAGAAGTGCAAATGTATGTACATCGACATATTAAGGTCGATGTACATACAGTGCGAACCACCTAAAGGGTGAAAACCGGAACACCGAACGTGTTTCTTAGCCAGCAGCACAGTAGTGAAGATAAGGAAATATATCCATTTCCCCACTGTAGTGCGGTCTCAGAGTTGGTATATTTAAGTAGAGGGGTGTGGGGGGCAAAGCCACCCACATGGGGGGTGCAGTGGGCTTGCCCCCCTGCAAAAGCTAATTAATTTAATATTTTAGTTTTAATTTTACTTACCTGTGTGGCATATTCTAATGATGAAACACATTTGGTGTTCCGGTTTTAGGTGTTTCACTCTGTATGTACATCAACCTTTATGTGTCGATGTACATACATTTGCTATTTAGTCCTTTTGCAGTTTTAATATAGACCTGACAGAAACATGCCAAAGAGGGCATTAAGTTCAATGACTGGCCAAATGAGGACAGAGTACAGGGGGACAATGACATTCCTAAATCTAGATGCAATCCTTTTATTTATAAGTTGTGGAATATAGAAGGACTTTCTTATAACAATGAACACATATTTGTGAAAAGTTAGATCATTATCCACATAAGTTCTCAAATCCTGAACAACTGGTGAACTCTTGAGGGCATATTGTCAATCTGGTGGTTTCCTGGGGTAGATGACTTCCCAAAGGATACAATAATGCATTTTTTTGGCACTTAGTTCCAGACCAAAATTTTGGCACCAGTTATTTATTTGGGACAAACCTTCCTGTAGTATGGGTAAGTCATTTGCAGATTCAATTACTCTTCCTAGCTTATAGTCATCTGCAAACATAGTCATCTATAACTCTTTGGTATCAGCTTTTACTTCAGAAAAGTATATATCAAACAGGAAAGGTCCAAGCACAGAACTTGGGGGACTCCACTGGTGACAGTTCTCTTTGTTGAGGTATGTCTCCTATTTTGAGTTCCTGTATTCTATTTATGAGCCATTTGGCAATGCAGCAGGTGACATAGGGGTTTATTCTTAATTTATTTAGCTTTTCTATTATGTCTGAGTGGGGAATTGTTTCAATTGCTTTGGTGAAGTCAAAGTATGCAGTAGGTACCATTTTGCCTTTTTCCATTGTTTTGGTGACTTTTTCAAAAAAATCCGCCAGGTTGACTAAGCATGCTGTGCTCTTGATGAATCCAAAGTAAGACAGGTCCAGTGTTTGGAGGTTCCCCATGTCCTGATTGTTTAGTTCCATGACAAGTTTTTCTATGGTTTTGCATATGAGGCTGGTAAGACAGGTCTATGTCAGTTCTCTGAACGCTGAAAATTTCAAATGTTACATGGTCAAGACCAAACGTTCTAAATTTTAAGTGTTCAAAGACTGACTTTCAATGGCACAGTATGGTGCAGATAGGGAGATTTCCCTTTTCTGCACTGAAGTGCAGTCTCAGAGTTGGTATATTTAAGTAGGAGATGTGTGGGGTGCAGGGGGGCTTGCCCCCCTGCTCACACTGTTAAGGTGTGTTTTTCTTGTTTCATTTTTTTTTATATGATATTCGAACATCCAAATGTTGAACATTTGGTCTCGACCATGTAACGTTCGACATTTTGGATGTTTGAATATTTAGACCAGGTAAGACTTACCTAAAACACATACTTTCATATTTGCTGAATGTAGCAGTAGCAAGACACATATATTTGGCTTTGTTCTACTGGTTCCCTAGGATACAATCTGCTGGTGTTACTTATGAAAAGTGATCAATGGCAGACTTAGGTTATCATACTACAGGTTGTGTGCTTAACAATGATTCACTACTGAATTAGCTTTTGAATTCAGGAATTGTTGAGGATACATGTAGTTTGCCTGATCTGCATTGGATATAGCTGTTATGTTAATATCAAGAATGCTTGTGCAACTCACGTCCATTCCACGATCATGATGTCAGTACTATTGTGTGGCCTGCTATACCAGCTAAAATGATAGATACAAAAAATAAGTATTGCACGAATATAGTGCTATCTAAAATGGGTTCATGTGGTACAGTTCAGTAATCATTCTGTCACCAAAACGGTGATGGCTGATCTTTTGCAATTCTTCAAGTCATCTTAACTCAAGTATGTCCACTTGCTTTGCTTGATATAAAATGCGCAGATTTCAGTAACATCTATTCTAAAACAGGCCATCATTTACACTGAGGCTGCTATTACAACATTTGAAGTCTTGACATGCACCCTTGTTTTCTTTGCTTCGTGTGTGGAAAAAGATTTTAGGCTACCTAGTTTATCTGTTTTCTCCATGATAGTGTGAGATGAAGTACAGTTTGCTAGCAACAACAGCTGAGAAGAAAACATTTCCACCAATCTCAGTGTTTTATTTCCTCACTGTTAACGAGCTACATGTGTAAAAATTGTATTTAACATGAGGGAGTTAGGAAGTTGTTTCATTTTGGTGTAGCAAGAAACCTGATTATTCAAGCAAGATTTCTTAGAGAGAGATGAATACTAACTTTTCCTCTCAGCTGTCTTTTTTACTTATTATTATTATTATAATTATTATTATTTAGAAAAGAAGACACACTACAGCTGGCCTAGCATAAATACGTAATACATAAATATATACGTGTATGCATTCATACAGAAAAAAACGAACCAACAAAGAATTGAATAACAGACTACTGCTGAACTCCATGGTGGGCATTAATGTAAGTGTTTGGTAGTTTAATATGATTAAGTAGTTTATTTCATTTGTGCCAGCATTTTTGAGGGGAGTGAATGTGTTGCCCAAACATTTACTGAAGTATGTTTTCTTGGCATCTTTGTAAACTCACTTGCTACGGTTCCATATAATTACATAGACCAAGATAAGCTTTCTTGATTTAAGTACAACTGCCAGGTTTTATCACACTTTGCCATCAACTGTTTCAGGTTAGGGGAGTGCCATGGCTGAAGTGTGGTTCTGACCCTCATAGTCTTCAATGAAGTTATGGAAATTATTAGGCAGAGAAGTTTATGTATTTATTTTTTAATGGGGCAATGCAAAGCCATGTCTTGTAAATCAAGTGGCAGTGCTGGAAACCAGATGATATATAGCAACAAGTCACAGAACCTTACCAAGTTAAAGAGTTTTGATGAGCTGAAAGACGTTTTGAGTTGTGGCTTGTTCATATGTGATAATCACATTTTGCAGAAAAGAGTCACTACCACTGATGCACTCAGACAAGACATTAAATTTAGTGAAGCTATATGATATGATAGGTGGGAGATAGCTTGTATTTGTAGCAAACCAAGCTTTCATCTGCCCACATTTGGGTGATGATTGCCACAGAATCCATGTAAATATTGTAATAGCTTATCTAAACAATCCTGTCTTGATTTGTGATTGACTGTGGCATTATCTGGTAAGAGAAGTTTTATTTGAATTTATATTTTATTTCTTACCACTGTTTTTCACTGTTTATAGGAATGAAGGAAGGGATAGCTTATAGACAAGAAGATTTACTTTTGATTTATATTTTGTTTTATCTTTAATTTTCTATGTTTGTTAGAAAGGGATAGGTTTTAGACAAGCAAACTCCAGCCAACTTAAGGAACCTAGACAGCTATAAATATAATTATATATATATATATATATATATATATATATATATATAGAGAGAGAGAGAGAGAGATTAATGACTGGACTGGTGGGATAAATAATGTTAGGCAAAGCACAAATAGAACACATTTAGGAACGGATGTGTCTATTGTCTGTAAAGATCGCTCAAACCCTATGAAACAACTGTCTTGTAATACATAATAAAAACAATGGGATTAATAAGCCCAATGATGATGAAGATTGATTGATTGATAGAGACGATATTATTGACTTAGAAGTTGAAGATTCTTCAGATGTGGTCAGAAAAGATATTTTTGTAATTGGAGATTCAATTATTTCAGAAACTGATACTTATATTTGCAGAGCATATAATGAACATTGAATAGAGTTATGCTTGCCAGGAGCAAAAATAGAGGATGTGAGACAACCTTTAGGATGCCTTAATGTAAGGAATTATGGATCTGTTTTTATTCATGTTGGTGCAAATGATCTCATCTGCAAGGGCTCTCTGACTGTTAGCAGGGGAATGTACAGCCTGCTTAGATAGCATAGCTTGTAAAGGTGTTAGGACGTATATTTTACAAATCACATATAGAAAGGAGAGTCATGGCACCATGAATGAAAAGATTTTTTGGGTAAATACCTACATGAAAAAAATGTCCCATTTTAAAAAATAGAAATGTGTAGAACACCTGAGTGTGGGAACATGTGTTCAGACAGAATGGCATGCATTGGTCAAAATTAGGGAATATAATTTTTGCTGCAGATATTTTGCAATATTTGCCAAACACAAGGCAGAATTCTTGCCAAGTCAAAAATTTAACATTTCACAGATAGCAGCATCTAATGCACCTCTGATGGTTGTTAATGCTATGAGAATTAATAATAAAGATGGATGTTGTTATTGTTTGTGAACCATGATTAAAGAGCAATGACTTAAAACCAGTTCTCTGAGGGTATAAATGTTTTACTGTAACAGACATTCTAACAAAAATCAGGTGGAGACATTATGATAGGGATTAAAGATAGTTATAAGACCTGTGATTATTTCATGTTCAGTGGTAATACCAATACTATAGCTTGTGTAACTGTGACAATAAAGACAACCCTGTAATATATAACAATTGTTGGAGTGTATAGACCACCAAAGTCAAGGGCTGATGACGTAGAGGGATTCATACATTTCTTGCATGAAACACTGGAAGGAAGAATAATAGTGGCTGTGGACTTAAATTTACCAGAATTAGACTAGAATAATATTGGTTTAACAGTATTAGTAAGGAAATTATTCACAATGTATATCCAGGAACAACAATTGCTTCAGATTGTTAAAAACCTACAAGGGAGTGGGACATGGTAGACACTATTTGTGTTCCTAAAGAAATTCCTGTTACTTCATGTCAAGTTTTACTACCATTGATGTGCAGTGATATAGTTATAAAGATTAAATTTGTTGCAAAATAATTTTTCCAAACTGAAATCTAAAACAATACACAGAAGATTAATTACATAGTATATGGAAGCAAAATAATCACAATGTAAAACTAACTAGAGTTATTCATTTGGTGGAAAAAACTTAGCAGGAATGTGGACAGTTTTGAAAGAGAAATTGTTTGCATGCAAAAAATAAAAAAATGCTTAACATCAGGATCTAGGCATACAATGTCAGGGGGATATATTTCTTTAAGAACAAGATACCTGATTAAGGTGAGAAAAAATATATAAAAAATGGAAAAGAGGCCAAAAGTACAGTTTTGTACCTACCATAAATGTAGATGTCCGATAGATATGCAACTGCAGTCATAACATATGGGTTGTCCTGCCTCAGGCAGCCCTCGGTCGGCCGAATTCCAAAGTCTGGGTCCAGCGTCAGCTGGTGTCGCCTCCTCTCCGACGTCACAACGGCTGGAGTATAAAGGCATCGGCCGACGCCATCTTCTTCAGTGTTTCTTGCCCCAGATGCCAGGTGCCCTCCTAGGAAGGCTAAATTTGGTGAATGGATAAACAATTCCAGACATGCACAACAGTAATAAACAGATACACCATAGGAGATACCCCCAGCTAAAAGGGACAAGGGGAATGGACCCAAAAGAGAGAAAAGAGGGGAAGGAGGGAGGGAGAATCCAACTGCAGTTGCATATCTATCGGACATCTACATTTATGGTAGGTACAAAACTGTACTATGTCCTTCAAGAATGCAACTGCAGTCATAACATATGGGTTGAATACCATAGCCATGCTGGGGGTGGATGGAGCTAAGAAAAAGATGGTGTAGCTAAAATGCCCTGCAGGACTGCCGAAGCAAAGCCTGCTAGGGATCTGGAGTATAAAGGCAGGTTGTAGTGTTTGGTAAATGTATGCACAGAGCTCCATGTAGCAGCCTCTAGAATGTCCTTTGTAGCCACTCCTCTTAGGAAAGCTATAGCTCTGGTGGAATGTGGTCTAATATTGGCTGGCACACTTTTTCCATGGTAAGAATAGCAGAATCTGATGCAGTGTCCAATCCATTTTGAAATTGTTTGCTTGGAGATTGCTTTTCCCTGATTTCTAGCAGCATAGGCTATAAACAGCTGGTCAGACTTTCTGGTGGCCTTAGTTCTGTCCAAGTAGTAGCGTAGTTGCCTGTGTATGTCCAAGGTATGTAGCAGTCTTTCCCCTCTATTTTGAGGATTGGGGAAGAAAGTAGGAAGGTGAATAGCTTGATTTAGAGACACCCTGGAAATTACCTTTGGCATGAATGAAGGATTTGTTCTTAGAGAGACTCTGTCCTGATGAAAAATGAGGAAAGGAGGTGCTGCCATGAGTGCCTGTATCTCCGAGACTCTTCTTGCTGATGTGACTGCCAATAGAAAAAACATTTTCCATGATAGAAATTGTATCTCTGAGGTTGCTGCTGGCTCAAAGGGAGGAAGAGTTAATTTTTCCAATACGAAATTGAGGTCCTATGCAGGTATTGGTTGTTTTCTGGGAGGCTTGATATTCTTTATCCCTCTCAGGAACTGTCTTAGCAAAGGATGTGAGAACACTGGTTGATCACAATTGTATCTTGCTGAGATTGCTGAGGCATGAATCTTTATGGAGGAATATGAGAGTCCAGAATGAAACATTTCTGCCAAGTATTCCAATATCTGAGGTATACTCAGTACTGTTGTATCCTGACCCCTGTTGGCAGCCCAGATGCTGAATCTCTTCCACTTGGCTGAATAGGCTTTTCTGGTGGATGGTCTGCGTGCTTCCAATAAGATGTCCTGAACTGCCTTGGAAAGATTGGAAGTGGAAGGAGTTAAAGTAACCTCCAGGCTGTCAGATGTAATGTTTTCAGGTTTTGGTGAACAGTCCTGTAGTTGTGTTGTGTTAGGAGCAGGGGCCATAGGGGCAGAGGCCACGGCTTGGTCCGAGTTATGCTCAACAGCAATGGGTACCAGTGTTGCTTTGGCCAATCTGGAGCTATCAAAATGCCTGTTGGTTGTTCTGCTTTGATCTTCAGGATCACCTTGGTCAACAGTGGCAGAGGAGGAAATGCATACATTTTTAGGGAGTTCCAGCTGAAGGAGAGAGCATCTGTTGTCCAGGCTAGTGCATGGTGGGTCCTGGTACAGAACTTTTCCAGGTGATGATTCGTGTGAGACACAAATAGATCTATATCCGGTCTTCCCCATGTCTTTGTTATTTGTGAGAAAATGTGTGGATGCAGCATCCATTCGTGTGGATCCAAGAAGTTTCTGCTCAGCTTGTCCGCCAGTACATTGTCCTTGCCTGGTACAAACTGGGATTGCAGGTGTATCTTCAGACTCAGTGTTTTTTCCCAGAGAATCATTGTTAGTCTGCAGAGGGGGTATGAATGAGTCCCTCCCTGCTTGTTTATATACCACATAACAGTGGTGTTGTCTGTCCTTATTAGTAAATGTCCTTGCTGCAGTGATTTTTTGAAACCGTCGATTGCATGTATCACTGCCAGCATCTCTTTTTGCTTTATGTGCAGATGTCTTTCCTATGGTGTCCATTGACCTTGAACGCATCTGCCCTCCATGTGCGCCCCCCATCCATGATCTGAGGTGTCCGTTGTAATAATTTGACCTGCTTGAGGTCTGTTGAAAGACATGCCTTCGTTTAATTGACTTGCTTGAGCCCACCACAAGAATTCCTTTTGCAGGCATGGAATAAGTGGGATTACATCCTCTAGGCTTTGGCTGTGTTGGGACCATAAGCTTTTCAAATACCATTGCAGCTTTCTCATATGAAGTCTTGCCAAAGGTATCAGAAGAATGCATGATGCCATGAACCCCAGGGCCTGCAGGAGTTTCCTTGCAGTCAGCTGGGAGAGCTTTGCTAGGCCTTTGAAGTACTCTGGTAACTGCTGTTGTTTTTCCTCTGTGAGGTAGGCCATTTGTGTTTGCGTGTCCAGTTTGGCTCCTAGGAAAATAATCTGTTGGGATGGCAGTAGCCTTGATTTCTGAACGTTGACTGTGTATCCCAAGGCCTGTAGTAGTTGCATGACATAGTACAAGTTTTTTATTAATGTCTGTCTGTTGTCTGCTTGAATGAGGCAGTCATCCAGGTAGGGGTATATTTGAATTCCCTGGAGTCTGCAGTGTGCCACTACTGATGCCAGGCATTTCGTGAACACTCTGGGTGCAGTAGATAAGCCAAACGGCAATGCTGAGAATTGATAGTGCTCTGTCCCTCTAAGAAATCTGAGGTAGCTTCTGCAGCTTTGTCTGATTGGGACATGCAGGTATGCCTCCTTGAGGTCCAGAGTGACCAGCCAAGACCCCTTGCCAGCATGGGAAGGAGTTTCTGTAATGTCAGCATTTTGAACTTTGGCACAATGAGAAAGGTATTTAGAGTAGACAAGTCCAGTATAGGCCTCCATTTGTTTTCCTTTATTGGAACAAGGAACAGTCTTGAATAGAATCCCTGGCCTTGTTCCTGGGGAGGTACCTTTTCTATTGCTTTTAAACTTAATAGCTTTGAAACCTGAATGAGTGCCTCTGCCCTTTGATGGTGTGGCAGGTTTGGCATGCCTTGTCTTGTAGGTAAAGTATGGAAGTGGAATCTGTAACCTGTGTCTATTAAATCCAGAATCCAACTGTCCTTGGTTAAGATATGCCAGTTCTTTGAGAATAAGGATAATTTTCCGCCCAAGGATGCTTCTCTTTCAGCCCTTGTAGGCGGTATGAAAGTCAAGTCACTGTGATTGTCCTTGTGGTGCAGCTGGACTGGCTGCAGCACTTCTTTGATTTGTAGGTTGCCATTGGCGTCCCCTGTAGGGGCCTCGGTATTGGCCTCAGCCTCGGCCACGCCTGTTCTTTCCCCTGTGAAACTTGTCCGAGTCTGGGAAGGACCAATTCTTTGAAGGCCAGTTTCTACTGAATCTGGGTGGCTGAACCTGGAGGAAATCCTTGACTGTCTGTACTGACTTAGCTTTTTCCTCAATGGATTTCAACACATCTTGTGCATTAGCACCAAAAAGCTTCTGTTTTTCCAGAGGTGCATCAAGTAACTTTACTTTGACATGGTCTGGCAGTGGCTGATCCTTTAACCAAGCATGTCTATGTATCACAGCCCCAGTCATAGCTGCCCTACATGAAGCTTCCAATGCATCATAACCACACTGAAGAAAATGATTGTTAACCTGCTGAGTGTTATGTATGAGATCCTGCAATGCCTTTCTGTCAATAGGCTCAAGAGAGGCTAACTTTTTCTGCAAATCATCCAGTAAAAAATCCTGGTACTGAAACATGTGAAAAAGGCAGTTAAGAGACCTCATGGCTAGGGTGGTAGAGGTATAAACTTTTTTACCCCATCTCTCCAAAGACCTGGCCTCCCTATCCGCTGGCAAAGGATTCTTGGCAGTGGAGGTAGCCACTCCCTTGGGACCCTGTGAAATAGTTTCTAAATCCATGGTGTGGGCCTTAAAAAGATGTTTGTGAGTGTCAGGGACTCTGTAATATCTATCTGGCTTGACAGGAGCAGGGGGGAGCGAGTCAGGGTTAGCACTGGAATCGGAGAAAACATCATCCAAAACATCCATCACAGGAGGAATAGCTAAAGGTCTGTGCTGGGGAAGCTTTAGGAAGGTATGGAGCCTTTTCCTGGAATCAGAGAATTCCTGACCCTGCCATTGGAAATGTTCCCTCATTGAGTGCAGGACTTCACCAAAAGAGAAATCCTCTGGAGGAGAGGCAGAGGGAATTGATTCCTCAGCATCAGAGTCCTCATAGGCCTGGAAGGATTCTTCTTGAATATCTGAATGCTCAGAATCCCCAGAGGCCTTATCTGAAGAGAGGTTTTCAGTCTGCTCAGTTCTAGGCCTTTTCTCTGCAGGAGGCTGAGAACCTCTGTCTGGGTGAGGCTGAGACCCCCTGATAAGGGAAATTATGTCTGCAGCAAGAGACATAATCTGTTTATCAGAAGAGGGGGCCTGGACAGCAGGTTTAGGATGGGCCTTGGCCAGGCTGGTGGCCTTAGCACGTGCAAAGAGATCTCCGTTGCTTATTTTAAGCTGTCTCGCTATGTTAAACCCATTTAACATAGCGAGACAGGTTTAAAAAAAAGCAACGGAGAAAGCAAGATCTCCATTGCTTTTTACACACTGTGTCACTATGTTAAAGGAGTTTAACATAGCGAGACAGCTTTAAAAAAAGCAACGGAGATCTCTGTTGCTTTTTTTAAACCTGTGTCGCTATGTTAAACTCTTTTAACATAGCGAGACAGTGTTTTAAAAAAAGACTTATACTAATGGAAAAAGCCCGGGCGACTGGACCTTTTTCCATTAGTATAAGTCGATTTACAACGTGCACGCTGGCCAATCAGCGTGCACGTTTTGGAATATTAATAGGGGGTCATGGTATAATTAGTAATAATGACCTGAGAACATTTCAGCAGAACTAATCAATGCAAAAAGAGCAACACCAAAGATATTTGAAGAGAAATACATGCAAAGAAATCCAGACATGGAAAACTTTACAACACAAAAAATAAGAAGACAAAGAGGAAAAGTGGAAATGAAGATCAGTAATGGAGAAGTTAAAGAAAGAGAAACTGAGGTTATGGACTACCTGTGAAGTGAAGGATTTAGTGTAGAAAATCTAACTCAGAAAGCACCACAGCAGGCTAGATCAATAGACATCTAAATTAAGGAGAAACCAGTGGGATGGGAAGCAACCAGTCAGTTGTCATATGAAGATATGTTGAAGCCTTCCACAGGAAACCAGCACACATGTTCACTTGAAGTTGGACAGCAAGGGAAGGAACAGGAAAATGTGGCAACTCTGGAGCAATGAATGCTGAGCAGTGATAAGCCAGTTAATCCTCATATGACAGAGGAAAGGATAACACAGGATGAAACTGAAGATAATGT
Source organism: Protopterus annectens (assembly GCF_019279795.1). NCBI lineage: Eukaryota > Metazoa > Chordata > Ceratodontiformes > Protopteridae > Protopterus > Protopterus annectens. Next base: position 1,986,083,010 of record NC_056735.1, read on the forward strand.
GCCACAGGAAGATGCTATAGAACTTTCTACAACATGCCCACAGAAAATGGAGAACAAAAAAATGTGCTCTCAGTTTAGAAGAAAGTGAGCTAAGAGAAGAGTTGCTTGATTTAATAGAAATAGATATATTAAGATCAATGAAATAAATAGACTGAAGAAGGTCAATAAAACCCCAAAATTCAGAAGTTTGATAAAACAAATGAACACAGTAATTAGGACTGTCTATAGAGATCCTTGCGATATAGGAAAAGTAAAGAGGATATATTACTGTGCAGCAAAATTAATAAAAGTTAAAATTCTACCACAAGAACACAAGGTATTAAGGGAAAGGAAGGGGAGAAATCGAATACCATCATGGAAGCATCAAATAGAGAAAACTATAAAGCAGTTAAGAGAAGAAATGTCACTGTTGGAGGAGTATAGAAGAGGGAACAGATCAACAAAAATACTCAGAAACATAGACATGATAAAAGCAATGCACAATATTATAACAGATCAGGATCTATCATGCACTATCGCAAATAATAAACTAAAAATATCAGCACAGTCAGAAAAACTGAGAAGATACACAGATAAATATGAAGGAAAAGTAGAAAATAAGCAATTTATTGGTGAGTCCAAAATGTTTTATAGAGAAATGGGAAACAAGGTAAAAAGAACTGAAAGGCCATCCAAAATGAAGAAATAGATACATTTTGGAGAAGTATTTATGAAGATCCTGTGGAACATAGCAACGTTGCTAAATAGACAGATAAAGCAAAATAAAGTAAAAGAAGTTCAAAGGTACAGGATACGAAATGGGATGACGCAACAGCCAGAGAGATTGAGATAAAGTTAAGAAAAGCCTCCAAATGGAAAACCCCAGGCCCAGATGCAGTACCTAACTTCTGGTTAAAAGTATCAACATCCTTGCATGAAGATTTAGCCATGAGTAAGAACTATTTATATGTGAACCCTGAACAGGCACCAAACAATGCTCCTACTTAAGAGTGAGCCTGCAAGTTATCCTAAAAATTTTAGACCAATAACTTGCCTATATACTGGAATTGATGCCGACAGTTTATAGTCATTTAGAAGAAAACTCACTCATGGCAATAGAGCAAAAAGGCAATAAAAGAAAGTCATATGGAACAAATAATCATCTGTTGCTAAATAAAGTCATAATGGAGAACTGTTAACGGTGGAAGAATCTAAGCATGGCATGGCTTAACTATAAAAAAGCATTGTATAGTATCACACATTCATGCATAAAAGAATGCTTAAAAATGTATATGATACACTCTACAGTGATCAGTTACATTACAGTGACCATGAAACAGTGGCAGACCACTTTGCAATTAAGCCAAGATAAAAGACAAATTATTATTCCAAGGATAAAAATTCAAAAGGAGGTATTCCAGGATGACTCCCCGTCACCGCTGATATTCTGTCTTGCCCTTAACCCTTTAAACTGTCTACTTAACAGATAAGGCCATGGGTATAATTTGGCTCCTAGAAAACAACAAAGTGTAAAGACCTCTCATCTTCTCTTTGTCAATGATTTAAAACTGTATAGCTCATCAGATGAGTTACTGAAAGCACACTTGCAAGTAGTCAAAACTTTTTCAGATGATATAAGACTCTCATTTGGTCTTGATTAATGTGCAAAGGCAACCTTTAAAGCAGGAAAACTGCAGCACCACGAAAACATCAGTTTGGGACAAGAATGTGATATAAAAGAAATTGAGCAAGAGGGAGTGTATAAATATCTTGCAATTCATAAAGGATCAACAATAAAACATGAACAAATACAAATAATCCTAAGTAAGGAATATTTCAGAATACTTCAATTAATCCTGAAAACAACATTGAAGTCTAGGAACAAAATTCAAGCTATAAACCAATTTGCTCTTCCTGTTCTAAATACAGTTTTGGAGTGATTGACTGGCCCCAAAATGTGTTGGATAATTAGACAGGAAAATAAGAAGGATGCTTCATGCTCACTAAATGATTTATAAAAATCAGTGCATACCAAGATTATATATTCCCCATTCCGAAGGCGGTATGGGCCTCCTTGAAACTGATTGCATGTATAGATCTGCAATCATGGGACTGCACACATATCTGCTGACCTCACAAGTGTAGTGAAAGTTTTGAAACATGAGGAGAATAAATCTAAGATGACTTCCCTGCTTAGTCTAGCAGAAGTACATCGGCAGCAAGCAGGAATGAAAATCAAACCAGAAGTAAATAAAAATCAGGCAGTAACTGAATGTGCCAAAAAACAAAAGAAAGAATATAAGGTGAAGAATCAGATGAGAAGGCAGGAAATGTGGAAAATGCATAAATATTTTTGCAAGTCTAGAAAACTTCTGGAAAAAACTCATGTTGATCAGGATCAAACACAGTAATGTTTAAGGAGAGGCAAATTCAAACCAAAAGATGAAAGGTTAATATTGGCGGCCCAAGATAGTGGGCTACGTACACATTGGTTTACAAACACCATTGAACATGTGGAAGAAACAGACAAATGTAGGTTTTGTAAAACAGAACTGGAAACGGTTGCACGCATTGTTGCTGGTTGTGACATATTAATGGAAGAAGGATTGTATACTGAAAGGCACACTAATGTGGCAAGACTATTGCACTGGGCATTGTGCAAACATTATGGTACTGAAGTGGCTGAAAAACCCTGGAAACATGAATGACAAAGCATCATAGAAAATGATGAAGTCTACATCACATGGGATCACACATTACCAACAGTTTAGAAGACAGATGCGAGAAAACCAGCTATAGTGGTCCATGAAAAGAAGACAAAAGTAGCATAAGCATTGATCATTGAAATCGCTACACCTAGTGACTACAGTGTCTTGTGTACAGAGATACACAAAGTCATAAAATATCAGGATTTTCAGGCAGAAACAAGAGCAATGTGGAAGAAAGATACTCAGACACTTCCAATAGTAGTAGGATCAATGATTCTTACAAAAAAGAAGCTACAATTGTATTGATATGTTACCACCACATGTATCGCCATACGAACTGCAGAAGGAGTCATTACTGGACACATTGCGGGTGCTGCGAAGAACACTTTTTGGCTGACATCAAAGATTAAAACAATACTAATTTCATGACCTTTAATCGTACTTTGACTTATGAATGGGGTCCATTCCCATCATGGTATTAGAAACCCAAAAGATTTGGAGAAATTAAAAAAGGGAGATGCCATTTATCTATTATTTACAAGGTTGTATAAATATGGGAGATTCCTCAAGATTGGGGACATGTGCTTATTAAACCTGTCTTTAACTCATTACATCCAAGTGATGCCTCTGCAGTTAACTCCTACTGATGCCTCTAGACATCAAATATTGCTTGTTCATATTTGCATCAATAATTCCAAAACCATTCCATGTACAAGGTTTTAAAAGATTTCATCGTAAAACTTACCCAGTGGCAAACTCAACTGCATTACTCTTTGACCTCTGTCTAGTGCGGGTAAATGGATATTAACTGTTATTTTTATGACAGATATAATTTTCACATTTTTTAAATATCTCAACAACCAAGTAACACAGACCGAAATCCTGTGCCTCATATGAAAGCTCTCAGCTAGATGAATTAAATGCTGTTGACAGTCTACGTGTAACTTGAGTAGTTGCTGAAATATTTTAAGTTGTTTACAAAATATTATACATGTAATCATTACTGTGTTTGCTGTGACCTGTAAGACCTAGAACCTAAAGAATACTACCACTATAAAAATAGTTTGTGCTGAAGAGTTTGCCATTTATACTTTCATAACCCCTACCATTCCAGAGATATGAACATTTGTTTAAAATGTCAGAACATAATCTGATTCTGTCAAAAGGCTTAGGCTCCACCCATTGGGAGTTACAGTGCAAACTTCATGAGCTCCATTGGAGTAAATGAGTTAAGGGAAAGGAGAGCAGGACAAACCCAGAGTCATACAGACTAAGTCTTGTGGAAACATAATGGAAAAGGTAATATTGGATAAGTTATTGTCAGAACTGGAAAGGCTGGGACTTGAAACCATATAACAGCATGCATTTGTTGAAAATACATCTATTATAACCTGTAACATTATATTCTATGACAATATAAAAACGCTATGAATGAAATTCTGTGCTGTGATGTAATTTGTATAGATTTCACTTTAGATTTGATAGGGTCACAAACCAAACACTGATCAATAAATTAAAACAACTAGGTATTGATGTACTCTTGATAAGATGGATAGCTCCATGCCTTACAAATAGTACATGGTAAGTATCATACAGCAAATGGGCAAGTGAAATTCTTGGTTACAGTTAGGGTGTCCTACAGGGCTCTGCACTAGGCTCATACCTATTTAGGTTCTATCTTTATGATCTATCTTTTTCATCTGAGGTGTTCTCTAGTCTGTATGCAGATGACTTGAAATTGGGTGAACTGACTACATGTGTTACAGACGGTGTAATTCTGTTGTTCAAAATTGCATGTGTCTGAACAAGAGAAGATCGAGACCCAGTTTAGTGGAAGTGCACGTAACCGAAAGTGCACTTTTGCAAAACTCACTTTACTGAGCCACAGTACAGTGGGGACAAGGAAATATACCTTCTCCCCACTGTAGTGTGATCTCAGAGTTAGTATATATAAGTAGTGGGGGTGTAGGGGATGCATGGGGGGTTGCCCCCTGCTAAAATGTGTTTTTGTTTGCTGTACCAGACCCTTGCTACTTATGTACACTAAGTGCAAGAATGCAGTCCGAGATCAGTAAAGTGAATTTAATGAAAGTGCACTTTGGTTAAGTGTACTTTTGCTAAAATGGGTCTCAATCTTTTCTTGTTCAAACAAGTGTAATTTCGAACAATAGAAGTAGACCCATTACAGATAGGACATGTCTACAAAAGAACTTGACAAAACTGACCATTTGGGCACAGTAGAATAATATGCTGATTAATCCATCAAAAAGTAAGCATATGAGATTTGTAAGACATAAACTGAAAGATGTTTATTTAACATAGCACACAGTGATTGAAACTGGAGATTCATTTAAGGACCTGGGCATATGGGTAGATCCAGCTTTGAGTTTTTCTAATCATTTCAACCAATTGGTTAACGATAGTTATAAAACTATAGGTTATATAGGTTATATAAAAAGATTTATAAACTCCAGAAAATCAGAAATGTTGAAGTCATTGTTACCTTATAAGAAACCTTATAAGAAAACAAGCATGTGTAAACTGGAAAGAGTACAGCAGAAATATACCAAGGACATCCATGGATGTGAAAATTTAAGCTATTAATCAGAACTATAAATGTCATTCAGTATACACCCTGGCAAAACTTAAATGATTTACTATAAAAATATTAATGGTTTAGTATATAAAAGAATCTCTTGTTATGGACTTTTGTAAGTAGTTATTTATTTGTTTTGTTATGAATTGTTTGAATTGCTGTTTGACATTTTAAAATCAAATAAAAATGTTTTTATAAAAAATAAGTTATTATGCAAGGCTAAAATATCTGAACTTGTACAGTCTCATACGCAGATATTTAACAGGAGATCTTATTCAGGTATATAGGACATTTAGAGACAACTTCCTCTGGGAATGTTTGGGGTTATCAAAAAGAAGTAGAGAATCATCAGACAACCTATGTAGAAGATTCTGTAGGAATGAGAAGTGTACTAACTGGTTGTCTGAAACAGCAGCTGATGCATGGAACAGACTACCAAATTACATTAAAACAAGCACTAGTTTAGATGTTTTTAAGAACAACCTGGATACTTATTATGGGAACAACTGTTTTAGTATATTGGCAGGCTAGAAGGGCATTAATGCTTGTGCTTGAAATATTAGTATGTATGTATGCATCCATGTTGTAAGTCCTTGTGATTATCACATAATGTCTGCATCACACACTATAAGCAGATTATTTGTGGTCCTGGAACTAAACTAGTACAAGTCATTTTCCTTTTCTGATGTAAAATGTTTTAGAAATAGGTAAATGAAGAACACGTTCAAATGAAAACATCTTGTTATTACTACACAGTGCTTCATTACTAATGATTAGAGACTATAGCACTTTGTCTGTCACCAATGGGTTCCTATTAAGTGAGCGAAGATGCATTCTTTCGAATGTGCCTTGATCGAACTTAAAAGAACAAAAAGGCAAAATAGCGAAGCGGCTTTTAAACAAATTCTTTCCCTGGGAAAGAATTCACTTGGCTGCTTCCGTTACTTTGCCATTTTTGGCACTGTAGTGCTATCTCGGAGTTGGTATATTTAAGTGGGGGGCACAGCCCCCCACATCAGTGGGTGTGGGGGTGAAGCCCCTCACTTTATGTATTGTTTTAAAGTTTTTTTTTTTGTTTTGTTTTGTTTTGGAACAGCGATTTTTTTCCCTGAGAAAAAAAATCGCTGTTTTGAGTGTTCGGGATTGTAAGCTTTCACTTACATAGGGTTGATAAATCAGCATTCGCTTTTTTAAGCGTTCACTGATTTAATATTGGCCCGTCACCAGTAGTGTTACTCAGCCTGTTCACTTATCTTAGCTTTCCCTCTGCTGACAAATGGATCCTTCAAGTAGAAAGCACATGAAGCTAATATACGACTTGAGTCATGTTTTGCGGAGGCAAGCATCCTCAGGCATAATTCAGGCCTGAGTGGGCTAAGAGCTAAGTTATGTAATATTTCTAAAAGAAATTGCTAATGTATAGTGACCTCTGCAAATTCTCTGATAATAATTATGTGAAAATTATCTACATTATGCAGCTGTATACTCCCAAGTGCAAAAATGTCAGTTCTAAATTTTATTATTTGGAATATTTAATTATCAGAACTATTAACACTAATTCTTAATGAACATATCAATGGTATGACTAAGTACAGAAACTGATTGTAAAGAATCTTTCTATTACTCCCTCTCTGTCTCTCTCACTTTCTCTCTGTGTGTGTATATATCTATATATATATATATATATATATATATATATCTATATATATATATTTATACTGTATATATCGTATCTATACAGCTAACTCTCTCTCTCTCTCTCTCTATATATATATATATATATATATATATAGAGAGAGAGAGAGAGAAACATCACACTCAAGCACCCTTGTAAACTGGATCAGTGTATGTTCCTCCTCATTATGTTATTTTTGTCTGCAAACATTTTGTAATTCTATTTTGGATCAGCTGAGTGGCCAGCATACTACTAGGGTCCTTTACTGTAATTATTTATCCTCTGAGAGCATGTGCCCCCTTCCATACTCTTCCCCCAAACCCTCTTTCTATAAGAATTGGCTTTTTCCCCTAGAAGGATTAAACTTTCACAGTTGTAGTTTGCTCTGTGAAGGAAATTTCTTACTACTGAAACCTTTTCAACTTTATTTAAATAAAATTATTACACCCCTTGGCAACAAACAAGCACAGCCTAAAGTACTGACCTGAAACTTGGACTAAGAAATTAACTGACTGTTTTTTGTATGTACTCTGTATTCAGCTCGGCCTGCTCTATTCACCCTCGCTGCACTCAAGCTCACTCCCCTCCCATAACCTACCCGCAGTCCCACCCAACCCCACTATCCTTTCAGTTATACCAGACCACACATAACCTCTCCTCCAAAACCAACCAATCAAAAGACAACTGAGACCTATATCACACCCACAAGCATTAATCCAGTTACACTACATGATCAAATACTGACCCACAGTTACCTCTACAACTACTAAATCTAACTCAGACCTATATCCCTCCTGACAACCAAACCTAATCTACTTTTCCCTCATTCATCTAAACAACACACAGTCCAAAATGTACTCCTTATATGCCTCATATATCATAACTCTCTCCCTACTAACATACCTCACCTCATTCGAAAACAACCTCAATACCAACATATATAGTAAACCACTTACCCAGATCTAATTAAATATACCCATCCAAATATCATTTCATATCTCTCCCACAATCTACAATCACTCCAACTTTGAGCTAAGTCCATTTAGAATTCTGCATAGTTCTACTAAAGGTTGCAGTTCCATACAATTTAACCTATTTCCAAATATCTCCAGTCTATTGTGAACATTGCCTCATGACTGATACTTAGTGGAGACATACATCCAAATCCTGTTCCCTCAACCAACTCAATAGGCAACATAAATCAGGCCAACAATAACCTAACTACCCTCAGACAACCCACTGACCTCTTCATTCTCAACATCAACATTAGAAGTATGCTCAACAAAATTGATTAATTGCACGCAGCCCTATCCTTTTATTCCTTAGATATTGTGCTCCTTACTGAAACATGGCTGAAGCCACATAACAAAGACAGTGAATTACTCCCACCAGGGTACAATCTACTTCGAAAAGACTGCACATCCAAAAGAGGAGGCAGCTTTGCCCTCCTTTTCAAGAACAACCTTACAGTGGACCTTAATAATATAAACATCCCTACCTTCAACAATGCTGAAACCCTACTCGCAAAGGTAAAAATTCACTGGCAAAAACAACTAAATATACTAGGCACTTACATCCCTCCGGGAGACAGTATAAATACACTAGAATCTATAAGCCACTGGGAATCAGAATCCCTCCACCAGAAAACACTCATATTAGGTGATTTCAATATTGACTGGACTTTAATAAATTCACCCCTCCCTTCTACTCACATAAACCTATACGGTTTCACTCAGAGCATTCAAACCCCAACTAAAATTGATAAAGCTACCAAAAAGGAATCCATTTTAAACTGGATCCTCACTAATCACCAGTCCATGGCACAATACTCTGACACATTACCTGACACAATAATTGACCACCTCCCTGCTTTTCTGTTAAGACAACAAATCAAACCAACTAAAAATAGCCCCTCCAAACAAATATGCTACAAAAAAAACTTTAGTGCAGAAGACCAAATAACAGCACTTAACCACTGCAAATAGTTCCCACTATTTATCCTCCCTCTAGACAAGGCAGTTGACTACCTTAACGTCACGTGTCTGAACATACTTAACCAACTAGCCCTCCCAGAATAATTCAAGCAAAGGAAAACGCTGCCACCTGGCTCAGCAAAAGTACCTGACTCCTATTAAAACAAAGGGATACAGCATGGGATACTTGGTGTAACAACAAAACTAATACTAACTTGCAACAATACCTTGAATTAAAAAAAAATTCTCCATCCAGGTAAAACTGATACTCCAACCCCAAACACTGACACATCTAAAAATAGCATTGAAACTCAATTCAATGAATATTTTACGAACTCCATTTTAAAACTACCATCAAATTCTCTACCCACAAACCCTCCCAAACATACCAAGCACCCCATCTGACCAAAATAATTTCTCCTTCCAACCAGCCCAGACCAGTACAATCCTCAGATACCTGTCCAAACAAAGGCCCACTACCCTGTTTGCTTATAAACTCCCAGCAGAATATCTCCAAATCGCAAGCAAAGCTATCTCATACCCTGTCTCTATAATCATAAGTAGGTCGATCTCTGAGAAAAACGTCCCAATACTCCAGAAAATCTCACATATAATGCCCCTACACAAAAGTGGAAACTCAACTGAGTTATCCGACTGCCGCCCGATAGCCATATTACCCCACTTTCAAAAATGCATACATTCCCAATTACTACAATACCTTCTCTCCAATGGTCTCTTAGCCAAAACAACATGGTTTTCGACCTGGTCATGGCACCAAAACTGCCCTCATTAGTTTCACCAATCAGGTTATTCAATGGTAAAATGCAGGCAATCTGGTATCAACTGTTGTTTTAGACCTCTCAAAAGCATTTCTCCCATAGCAAGCTATTGACTGTTCTCTCAGGACTTAAACTAAATAACTTTGCACTCCTATGGTTTAAATATTATCTTTTTGACTGACAGGCAGTTATGTGGCAGGACAGTCTATCCCCTTTTCTCCCTGTCACCCTAGATGTGTCTCAAGGATCTATATTTGGCCCCCAGATCTTCATAATATTTACAAACAATCTCCATAAAGCAACCCTTCATTCAAGCCTAGTACAATATGCAGATGACTGTACCCTAATCTGCTCCACCCCCTCTCTCCAACTTATACAAAAAAAAAACAAGAATCCTTTACTACAGTTGAAACTGGTTAGCAGACTCCCAATTAATACTCAACCACAGAAAATCCCAGCTTATTCTCTTTCATCCCTCCAAAGCTAAGACAGTCTAGTAGAATTCTGTATTCAGCAATGATTTCTGGGATAGTGGTTATGACCTAGTCTACGGTTCTTTCAGAATCACTAATGCTGTTTAACTTAGTAAGGGTACTGACTAGTTAGGTGAAGCTGTAAAGATGACAAGAGAGGGAGGAGTAATTCTGCGTAGATTTGTAGGTCAAATGATTTGAGAAATCCCACATTACAATAATGTCCCCTAGAATGATGGTTTCTTTGGTTATATTAGCTAAAGCCCCTAAAAGTATATATTTGATTGGTGATGGGATAGATATGAACTATTGAGGGGGTTGAATAGAAAGACCTGTTATCTCAAGTGTTTCATGGCTGTCAGTTTGTAAGCCTGAAATACTGAAATTGTGAAACTAAAGGACTGCAGTGAGAAAGCCAGTACATTACCAGGAAATAATATTCTGAGTAAAGATCATTGTAACAAAAGTTTGGAAATCACATACTTGCATGAAATTCCTACTGTATCACTTTATCACTTCAGAATATGAGAATGTTTGGAAGAAACGTCTAGGTATGTAAATGTAGAAAGGGAGAAGATTAGAAGACTTGGAAAACTGGCTATCACCAGTAAGAAGCTCAGCCTTTATGGGCACAGAGAGCCAATTTTGAGCTACATGATAAGAGGTTCATGAACAAAGACATTTTAAGAAAACTGACATGGAGAATGCTTTAAGACATGACCACGGTATGCCTTTATTGTACCTTTTGTGTTGTATTCCTACCTGATGTGGCTAGTGCCCAGTCAATGCAATCACTATATATATATATATATATATATTATATATATATATATATATATATATATATATATATATATATATATATATAATATATATATATATATATATATATATATATATACACACACACACGCGCACACACACACACACACACACACACACACACACACACACACACACACACACACACACACATGCTCACATATATAGATGCAGATATCAATATAGGTATAAGTGACTGTAGACACACACACACACACACACACACACACACACACACACACACACAAACACACAGATGTAGATAGCTATAGGTATATAACATTGCAGGGATCATATTTTTTCAAAAAAAGCTGCTATGAACAGGTTTTTAATACTAGTTCTATATGTTCTGTTTTTGCAATTAAGCTGATGAGCCTCCATGTGATCTACTAGTGAATGAATTTAACTTACAAAGCAATTTGTAAAGGATAATTAATCTAGTTTTACTTCTGCAATTAACCTAACTCCTACAATTCCCTCCTTGCATTAGGCAAAGGCCAGCCTAATCAATTTGTCAGCATTTTAAAAAAAATATTTTGAGTCTTCTATTTATGTTTTATGTCAGTTTATAGCAGCAAGCATCACAACCCTTGTTTTATGGAAATTTTAAAGATAAAAAAGGCATAATTATGTCATATTGGATCTAACTGTTGCAGAGGTATTTATTTCCTTTAAAATTTCAAGCAAACATAAAAACTTTCTATCCTCACCATTTTCCAGATATTTGCTGGTTATAGCTTATTTAGCACACACTTTAAATATTTGCAGCAACCTAGTGATATGCCTTTGATTATCATGTTCTTCATGAATGTAAAGTAATGCAATTAGTCCACACAGAATATACTTTCACAGACAGCTCAGCTTAATTTTCAACTGATCACAACTCACTGATTGTCAAGTTGTGATAGATAGAAAGTGAAGCTGGCCTTATTGTACATAGGTAAAACCTGGCTGAACTAATAAAACCAATTTTCCATCAGGATCCATTGATGTTTTGAGTGACACCATATTTGCATATATTTTATATCTTTCAGTCAAACTTAACAACATTTCATGGACTAGTTCTTTATTTGCCAATATCTTTATTTAATTTTTCATAACTTTTTCTATTCAGCAGTTAAATTGTAAACAATAGCTATTAATCAGACAAAGAAAGAAAGAAAAAAAACAGTTGTAAACAACAAAATAATAATAAAATAACATCAACTATATACAAAGTGATGAGTGCCTATTACTCTTTCCAATCAAAAATTAATATAGAATACAGTTGTAAAGCTTTTTTCCCTAATATTGTTTATAATAAGATGTTCTATTAGACTTAGATGGTAATAATTTCTGTGCTGATAAATACTTAACCATTTGTTTAAATCCACCTCATATTATTTTTATTCTGTCAAGCCAGTTTTGAGTGATATAAAGTTTAACCAATGAAAAAAGACTAATTATTGTATGTAACTCAAATTGTGTTAAATCAGGAGGGGATATATGAAGTAATGCAAATTCCCAGGATAGAGTACAGTTCTTGTGTCCCATTTTTTACATCCTGACTTTAAGAGAACACCAGAGTTTATACAAGCATTTGCAACTCCAAAAATATGAAGTATGTCTGCTTTTTTATGGTAATAAAACCACAAGCACCAACCACTAATAAAAAGGAAAGGAAGAAGTCTTCAGAGTCGAATGCTGCAAAAATACTTTATTTACAATAACAGATGTTGAGCGCTTTCATCCACAGGTAATAGGACTTCTTCAAAACAACCTATTTCTTGTTCTGAAGAAGTCCTTTTACCTGTGGATGAAAGCACTCATGTGTTATTCTAAAGAAAACCTTTTTGTGGCACTCGACTCTGAAGATTTCTTCCTTTGCTTGTTGATTGTCACAAATCAAACAACTAGGGGATGATGTAGGGAAGAATTTGTTAATTCTATCAGGAGTCATATAGGCATTATTTAATATTATTAGTTAAGTATAGACAAGTTTTTTAAAAGGTAATAATTTTAATGATAATTGAATAGAGTGAGATATTTGATTATATTAAATCAAATGGTTTAATTCCTTCCAGCATTTAGAATAAATGATAGAATATTCGATATTTAATAGAAATAATTAATTTATATACATTTGATATTTTCTTTTTTGCAGTAAATGCTGACCATAATAATTTACATAAGTTTGTATTATGTTCTTTAATTTTTGTATTGTCTAAGTGTTTATAAACCAATTCTTTAATTTGTCTTAATATGACAAAATAGCTTTTAGGAAGGTTAAGAGCAAATCTTGCTTCATCAATTAAAGATTTTTTTTTTATAACTGAGGAAGTCAAGGATAATTTTATCTTAAGTAGGGGGCAATTTGACTTTATATTAGGATTGAGGTGTAATGGGTTGGAATAATATCACTGATTCTTTTAAATCAAAAGTAGCCAACAAATCTTGAAAAATTCTAATTAAATGCTTTATAAATGTATGGATTTTAAAAGTTTTAAGGTTATCTTTATTTAACAAAGTTAAAGATCTGTGATTACACTGAAATTTACACACAGAGATCTACCACAATTTCACCCATAAGGGAATCCATATGTCTTGAGGTTGGTTAAATTCTGCTACTTTAATCAGTTTGCCTGAGTTAATTATATCATAATAAGTCTTAAAATCTGGTAAGGCTAATCCACCACTATTGTTAGAATATGTGTGTTTTTGATAACTGATCTTAGTAGATTTTGTAAACCAAAAAAAACTTTGATAGACTAGTAAAAATATTCTTAAAAATATTAGTTTAGATTTTTATATTTGATGCATGAAATTGGAATAATTATTCATTTTTTTTATTTAACATTTCTTTACCAGGAAAGTCTGACTTGGAATGCAGCCAATTTTCAGCAGAGGCCCGGGGAGAAATGCTCCAGATGCATGGCTTTGTAACATGGGAGGAAACTGGAACAAACGGAGGAAAACAACATGATTGCAGTGAGGACATGTAGTCTCCACAAAGAAGGTGCCCCAGCTGAGAATTGAACTGGAGAACCTCTTGCTGTGAGACAACAACACTACTGCTGCACCACTGCACAGTCCAATAATAATCTGGGGAGGATGTTCACTTTAATAACAGTAACTTTGGATACAAGAGAAAGATTAAGTTTGTGCTACCTAAGGATATCCTGTTGGAAAGTATTCCAAACTTTTCTTAAGTTCTCTTGGTAAAACAAAATATGATCATGACAAAAGTTTATGCCCCAATATTTAATTGAATCATTAATTTAATTTCTGTATCAGGAAAGTAGCTAATCAAATTACATTTTGAGTTTAATGGAAAAATAGCAGAATTTAGAGAAGGTATCAATAGATTGTAATATTTTAGGTAAGTCAGTATTAGGCAAAGAAAAATAGAGATTTAGTTCATTGGCAAAAGCTGTTAGCAGTATCTGAGTATTGCAACGTTCAGGGATATGGTGAAAATGTTTTGTGGTATTAAAAGGAATAAGGGTTTTATATAAATATTGAATAGATACAGGGATAATGGATACCCTTGTCTTCTTACATTGATAATCTTTATTGGCAAGGAAGAAGCTTTAGTTATGTATAATGTATATGCATTAGTGTATACAATTTTGATCCATCCAATAAAATATTTTGGAATATTGAATTCTAGCATAGCATTGAAAAAAAAAGTCCAAATTAATTTGATCAAAGGCCTCAGTGGCATCCACAGGTAATACAAAATTTGAACTGTTGTGATGCTTGCATAGTGTGATTAAATTATCCACTGTAAGTGTATGATCATAGTTTTGTCTATTTTGAATACAACCAGACTGATAAGAAAAGATTACATTTTGAAATATACTTTTCAGTTTATTTACTAATAAATATGCATAAGTTACAATATATATATTTATAATGGAGATCAGCTAATAGTTTAGAGGATTTTTAGTGTCAGATTTGTCCTTAGGGATGAGCATTGTTTTAGAGTTATTTAAGTATAAATCTTTAATACTATTTTTCTTAATGTAGTTGAATAAGTGCAATAGTACTTTTGAATCTACTTGAGTTAAAGTTTTATAAAATTCAACAATAATGCCATCCAGGCCAGGTGATTAACTCCTTTAAGGCTGTTGATTGTAGAATTTCCTGTTGTGTAATTGGTGAAGTAAGGCAGTTCTGATTATCTTGATTAATTTTTGGAAACTATAAGGTACTTAAAAATTATCTCTTTCCTGATGGTCATGTGACAGGTTGTGTTCTCCATATATTTGGAGTATAGATGTGTAAATATTTGTAAAATCTCTTCTTCAGTATTATAAGATTTATTCTGATATGAAATTTCAGTTATTAAGAAAGAATGAGCTTTTATTTACATTTATAAACTTTGTGAGAAATTTGGAAGGAACTTGGGCCCATTTCAAATATGTAGCAAAAATTTTTGCTTCATAGAGTGTCAGTTCTGTTGCATGAATTAAGCAAAATTCTTTCTGTAAATCAGTTATTTGTTATGTTAACTCAGAATTATGTTTTATATGTAGCTATTGTTCTATTTTTATAACTCCTGATTTTTATTAAATTCTCTTTTGATTGATTTGATTTTTTTGTAGTAATATCCTTTACTTATAAATATTTGTCTAATTTGAGTTTTGATATCCATCCATTTAATGTCAAGCAGAATTTGAGCATAAGAGAAGCTATTCAGGAAATTTTCAAATAATGAAATAATGTCTGTCTTAATATCTTCTTTCTGGAGTAGGTTATGATTTAAAGACCAGTTATAATTGTTATTCCCTAGTTTACAAGTATTAGACCCAGTTTATATTAAGATAAATTCGAGAGTGATCAGAGAAAAACTTGGGTTCTACTTGATAAGTAGTATCAACAGTTAAAAATATACTGGATATTAGAAGTCTATTCTGGCCCATGTTTTATAACAATGGGAATAATAGGTATATTTTGTCAGGGAAGTTTTATTGTTTTGAAAGTTAGAAGGGTCAAAAAGACTAAAATTTATTTTAAGTTCTGATAGCACATCAGATGCATAGAAATTATATAATTTACATTTACTTGTTCTGTCATTAATGGGATCAGTAATGGCATTCTAATCCCAACCAAGAATGTAGTAATGATTTGGAAAGGAAGATAAGAGTTTGTATATTATCAAGAAAAATTCATGTTGTTTAGAACAAGGTGCATATACATTTAGTAATAAAAATGTTTTTACAAAGAATAGCACCAGATTCCCTCCTTGCCTGAATCTTGCTTTAATATTACATATTTGAAAGACTATTTGATAATAATTGCAATTCCAGTGCTATTTGAATTATTTCCTGATTCAACAATTGTTTTAGTCCATTTCTTCCCCTTCACCTAAAACCACTGCATAGATGTCATGTAAGTTTCTTGGACAAAAACAATTTCAGCTTTTAACTTAAAAGTTAAATGAAGGAATAATTTACTTATCCATTCGAATACCTTTAACATTCCAAGAGTCTATTTCCCACATCATTCTCCACTAATTGAAAAAGTATAGTGCTGGTGATTGTATAGGTTTCAGGAGTCATGTTACAAAAGTTAAAAATTGGACTTAATGGAAAAGGCAGGTGACAATTAATTCTTCTCAGAAGATCCCTGTACCTTACCATGATGCCATAATACCAGGAAGATATTAAATTAACAATCCATAAAGGATTAAATAAGTAGAAGTTCCAATAACAAAAGCTTATTATATAACCTTTACATTTTATCATGTTTGAGCTGAAGGTTAGAATGAAAGTAATTTTAACAGCAAAAGGCAAGTAAATCACAGGTGTCCTATAGCATCATTGTACCCAGCTATTAGCTCCACTATGAAGAGAAATCTGTTGTGACTGATAAATAATTATACTGATAAAAATAAAATGGAGTGAGCAGTTATTGTAAGCTCACATCAATTTAGTCATTATTCTTAAATTAAATATATTTTTATCTTTAATCGTTATTATTAAAATCGAATAAAGAGGAAAAAGAAAAAAATATTGATTTATAAAACTCAGGCTGTATATACATGTATACATAGATGTATAAACCAGTCCAGTGCTTGAATTTCAAAACTATTGCAGTAGTAATATAGAGCCATATATTACATCACTCTAATCTAGAGATACACAGAGACTGTAAAGAGTGTTAGAATTATATTCAATAAAGTTAGAACATAATTCAGATCATTCTTGAGCCAAAAAGATGTGTTTCACAACAGTGAATTTTCCAGTACAGAAAAGGCTCTCCAAACATTACATGACAGGACCTTGACTCATACCAGTCACAATTTGAATCATTATAAATCTGTAACAGATAAAAGTAAACAATATTAAACCAGACTGGTAGACCATATCAGATCTCAGTCAGGGGAAAAATTTTAAATATTTCAAAAGATCTGTTTCACCTCTTTTATTGAAGAAATTGTGTATTTCTCTTGTTTATGTTGGAAAATTAGTGTGGATGAATATTTCATCTGAAATTTAGTTTTTCTGTTTATTAGAAAACCACAGTATAGAGCAGGCTTCTATCTATCCTGTTTTATCTGTAAAGGGAGGTCATGTGCAAAAGTAATTCTATTGCCATTCCAGTTAATTACTTTTTACTTTCTGGAGGCTACAAGGATCTTGCTTACATCTTGGTAGTTTAACAGTTTAACATACATTTTTCTTAGTTTGTTGAGAGTGGATGATTTCTTGGTTGCTCAACGTAGCCTTTCTATAATAATCTGATCAGCTTCTGGCTGATTTTCTAGTAAATCACCAAAGATTTTGTTTAAAGTTTCGATTAATTCTGGTTGATCATACAACTGAGGAGCACCATGTACTAAAATGTTATTATGTCTGCTTCTGGCATCTAAGTCCAATAATTTGTCTTTAATATCTTGAATAGATTTAACATTAGAGTTGACATCCTTTTGTAGCTATTCAATCTTTACTTCATTTTCCATAACCTTTGCTTCTATAGCTTCAAGTCTCTTAGAAATATGATTTTCCTTAGTGTTAAAATCTGATCAGAAAGTTTTTGTATGGCTGATTGAAGAGGTTGCAATACCTATGTAATAAATTGGGAGGTTGGTCTGTTTTTTCCTTTATTAACTGATTTTTTAACCTCTTGCTGTTTAGCTGTTCTTGTTCTTTTCAAGACAATTTCTTTTTCTTGTGAGAAAAGCATTGACAATTTTGCTTTGGTTGTTTGAGTGTCCATATGATCATTTTCATTTGCCATTTTACCTTATTTTAGATGTATTTTCCACTGATGAAATTTTTTTGTAGTCCAATAATCAACTATGGTCTATTTCAAAACCTTTATTTTATTACTTTATTTTCTTCTTATTGCTAGTTATTTCCCCTTGTAATAAAAAATATTCAAAGCTTGCATAACTAGATCACCAAGTCGGATCTCACCCTTCAAATAAGCTCCTAGCACTTTCTTAGATAATATTTATTAGGTAGTGTTTATTACCACTTCAGATCCATCAAATACAAGTCTAAATTTAACTTTGACTTGTTTTGACAATTCTTATTTTCTTCCCATATAGTCTTCTTTATATAGATCGAGAGTAACAGTTCGTGTGGGGACGTAGCTGAATCAAAGTCCTCCCATCATGCCATTTAACAGTAATAGCTCCAGGTTAAAACAAAAGAAAGAAAGGAAGATTCCTGTTGTTGTTGCCATCTTCATGAGTCAAAATTATCTTTAAAACATTATTCCAAAGTCTCTTCTTGCCTTATTTATTTATTTTCTCCTTTTGTCCCCCAGCATTTGGAGAATAGTGGAACACACATACGTCTTTTCACTTAATGTTGATGTATTTTCCACTGATGCAGTTTTGCTTAGTCTAAATTCACCTCTGGCTTATTTCAAAGCTTCCCTTTTTTAAGTTTTATTCTCCTCATTGCTATTTTGTTCCCCTTACAGTGCAGAATATATGATGCTTGTATATCTCGGCCCTGAGTTATATCACTTTTTTAACCAAGGTCCAACACTTTTATTTAATTTTTTTATAAAAGAAAAAATGTAATACGTAATGATTAATACCACTTCAAATCCATCAAATAAAATACTTTATTTAACTTTGACTTGTTTTGACAGTTCTTACATTATTCCCCTTTTATTTTTTTATATAGTTTGAGAGTCACAGTTCACGTGGGGCCTTATGGTTGAAACAAAGCTCTCCCTTCAGGCCAGTTAGCGGTGACAATCCCAAGGAAAAACAAAGGAAAGAAAAGAATATTCTGGTTGTTGATGCAGCCTTCTCAAATTAAGATTACCCTTTAAACATTTTGCAAAAACTCTTCTTGGCTTACATAATTCCTTTCTCCTTTTCTCCCACGCAGTTCAGACAACAGCAGAACACATGCATGTCTGTCTGCATCCACAAAGTCAAACTTCTCTCCCAGGTCAATTCTTGGTAGATTTTACAGTTTTGCATATGGCTCACAGAAGAGCAATGTTTTATATTAGATTTATGCTTTTAAAGGACTGTGATTGGATACTATGTGGGTTAAAAGCATCACAGTTGTATCGGAGCTTAGTTGGCACTTAGTCTACATGTTGGCCACCATCTTGCCTCGAGTCATTTTAAGGACTAGTTCTGATTGCCAGAGGTATTCTTTACTGAACAATGGCACATTGATACATATATTGCATCTCAATGCATCAGTCTTTTATTTAATGTATGATTTAAAAAATAATTAGGCTAGCAGCATGACCATTACAAGAGAATTGTTTTAATTGCCCATTTAGCATGGAAAGGATGTCTTTACTGTTTTATTCAGATTTTGTCTCTCACTATACAAGATACCTAAAAAGGATTTATGTGAAAATGGTTATAGCTGGTAAGCTAAGAGATAGTTAGAAAAAAGAAAGTCTTCTTTACTGTGCAATACACTAAACTCTCACTTTATATGCTATCTGAATTGAAGGAGCCACGATCCTTTTTCTCCTTGTATTATGACTAGTGTAGTGCCTTTTGTTTCTTAGATACAGTCCTCTATTTCACATTTCTCAGTATTAAAATTAGTAGGTTTGCTTTGTTTACATTAAATATGTTGCTGCTGTTGTGGATTTAATTTTCCTATGACAAAGGTGAATCCATCATAATCTCAAGCTGGAAAATTTACAAATTAAATTATTAAATTACTAGCTGTTACTCCAGTTAGAGATGTTGTTCATGTATACAATGCACAAGAATAACTACACTTATAAAACCTGGTAACATATATTTGATGATACTCATTTCTTGCTTGATCCTGTATAATGCTTTATTTGATTTGAAGAACAACTGAGTGCACCTTCTTTTGCCAGAAAGTGTATGTCTTGGCAAGTGGTGCAAAATACAAAAACTCCTTTACTTATGATTTTATTGTCTCACTAAGGTAAGTTTATCTATATTGTTTTAAAATTATTATGTTATGTAAGGACATTTTTAACAACAGCTGCAGGAGAATGTGTTTACTTTCCACTGATGTGACACTTTTGCTAAGAAAATAATATCTTCCAAATTATGTAAACTTCCTCTAGTGAAAACAAAACATGAAAAACAAGCAAGGCATTATGAAGTACAAGGCAGAACATTGGATAATAATAATGCATAAAAGCTTTTCTGCTTTTAGGAAAAATCTAAATATTCAAATATGTCTCTCCATACCCAGAGGACATTAATGGTATAATTTATTAACCACCTCTTTTGTTCTCTGCAGTAATACACAATGTTTCAATGCTACACATTTCTTCTTCCAGTGACCTGATTTGCTTAAAAGGAAATTCTTATGGCTCCCTTGTCAAAATGGATAAAATGTTAATGCATAGCTACATCGAAATCCCTTTTGCATTAGTTGCCCCAATTTGTATGTCTCTTTCTGGCAAATGAAGTGATATCTAAGTAGTAGCAATGATTTGCAACATTAAATGATCTCAATAGGAAAGCAAAGATATGCAAGAAGCTGTCAACAAGGCTGGTCAGACAGAAGTTGCATCTTCAGCAAAGATGAAGTTGATGGACTTTGGTCATCTTCCAGATTTTAATTGATTTTTTTCCAAGCAGTTATTTAACTACTTTAGAAAGCAAAAACATAACTCCATCTCATGGCATCATTAATCATAATGATTATGTGTTGTTGTACTTCCTAACAATACATGATACATTTCACTCTTTAAAAAGTACACTGGGAATGAGAAATGCATAATTCAAAAGGAAATATTTAAACGGTCATCATTTTTTTTTCACATTAGCATAGCATGCATACACTATATAATGGTATGTTGCAGAACAGAGAATGCAAATTTAAAATGCAGGAGAAAAGCTGTATATTATATCTTAGTCCCATTCAATATTTCCTTCATTGTAAAAATATTGATGCTTCAACAAAATTGTACGCTATACATCAGAAATGAGTTAAAAGACTGTTAACCCTCTGTGGTACAAATCAAAGCTTTCAAGTATGCAAAGATGTCAGCTAAACCCAAGAGGTGTCCCTTGTGTGCTAGATGTATCAGCCTGCTGCAGAGACATCAGATGCAGATTCAGGAATGGCACTGATTTATTTATTTGTTGCTGTCATTGCCTGCCTCATTTTAACATATATTCAGTTTCTCATAACATATCAGATACCACAGAATTTTCTGCGAGTCATTGCCTACAGTTTGTGTAAAATTCAGTTTGTATTATGGGAGGCTTTATCTTTTTTGGTAGAATTTCCATGTAGATTTTTCATATAACAACAGCAAGAATAAAAAAAAAGGATTATATGGGGAAATTCATCTAACTATGTGATTATTCTTAGGTCACATGACTGAGTTTTTGTAGATAGTGACAAGTTCAGGCATTAGACCAAAATTACTGAAAGTGGTTAACAGAGTTTTTTTTTTTATCTTTTAAATGAAAAGTATATAATATCAATTGCACAGAATACATTTTACATTTTATGAACTTTTCAATATATTTTGATATTAGTTGTCATTTTATGACATAGCATATCAAAAGTATGAATCTGAGACAATTAATAGTGTAACCTGCCATGATCCTGGGGATTGCTAGATATATCCTGAAGGTTCTGTTTGTTTCATGGGCTTTTTTGTTTCACTTTTTCCTTTCACAGAAAACAGGGAAGTAACATTTTGGCATTTTCAATGATAATGTGACAAAGGATTAAGATGTATAATAACTGTAGGATTTACCACAGGCTCACATATGATAGATGCCAGTACGTTGCCACTTATATGAAAAAGCAAGTGTCTTGAATCCCAACTAGCAAGATCTCTCGCTTGCCAATAGCCTTTTCCATGCCTGAGCCTATTCAAAGTATAGCCCTACCTTGACCGAATCTAACCATAAATTCTTAACCAATTCCCAATCTGAGTCCTTTGCTCTTACCCTAACCTTCCAATCTATAGCCCTAATGTCTCTGATTGCTCCCAAATCCTGAAACTCCAACCCCTCTACCTAAACCAAAATTCACTAGTTGCTCACTAAGCTTAAATCTGCCTTCCTGCTCCTTAAACCTAAGCTCCCTTATTGCACCATACATCTAAAAAGCCTTCCCATTGCCTAAACCTAAAACTCACCTCTTGCTTCCTGAACCTAAAAACCTGTCCCATTCCTTAAGCCTAAAATACCCCCTCACTCCCTTAGTCTAAAATCATCCTGCTGTTTCTTTCCCATGGCATTTTACCCAAACTGCTATTTGAGTTTGAGCTTGAGCAGCAGTCTACCTGAGCTACAAACTGAGTCCGGACTTTGAGGCAGAGGTTTTTGAGTACTTAGTAGTATATTATCTATAGTGCTCCCATAAATGTACAGTGAACGTTGCCATTTTTGCTTATATGGGCTTATTTTTCATGTGTGTGTATGTGTGTGTGTGTGTGTGTGTGTGTGTGTGTGTGTGTGTGCCCATAGCTTTATGTGGTGTGTTGATGTTAGTTCTATACTTATTTTTGTTTTGTTTATTTTTTTATCAGCTGTTTTGTAACTAAAATTATTTTGGAAGTGTTTGGGTCACAGCGAAATGACATTACAGAGAATGCCGTTTCGCCGACACATATAGATCGAAATCTGAAAAAAGCGAAGGCTCAGGTCAGTGTTTTTTTCCCAGGGAAAAAAAAATAGTTTGGCCTGAGCCATAACATTGCCCTTTACTCCACTGTAGTGCGATCTCTGAGTTGGTATATTTAGTTAGGGGGTGTGTGGGGGGCACATCCCCCCACTTTGTTATGTTTGAAATTGTGTGTATGTGTTTTTAGTGTAAGCGATTTCTTTCCCAGAGAAAGACATCACTATTTCGAATGTTTGCAGTTTAGTGAGGTCACTGATTACATATCAGTGAAGGGGCGTTTGATGGAATGCCTCTTCGAGCATTTAATATAGACCCGCTGTTTCTGCAATGCTAATGTTATTCCTATAAAGCTAATGTTAATTCCTCCTCTCCTTTTTAAGAAAGGGCAACAGGAACAAGCTCAAAGAACTGAATCTGAGCAGAGTTCATCATGAGATGATGCTGTCTTTGTCAGTGAAAGCTAACTGCAGCACCCCTGGTGTGGGGATATAGTTTTTAGATGAAGGCTGAAAGAAATGCACTACTGGAAAGTGAACATTTTCTGTCTATGTTATGAGATGTTACAATCTCAGTTGTCCCGGTCCCCTTCAGTAAACACATCACACCGAATGACATTTGACAACCTTTATTGAACTTTCATAAACATAACTTTGTTAACCCATATTTATTAATTGCAACTAAAACATAATACAGCTGGTTTTAATTACAGCATAAACATTCATGTAATGTTAATCAGGACAGCGTGACCTCACTCATCCTGACCCAGTAAGCAGCGTCCATACCTCCACTCACTTACTTATGCAGCAGCATGCCACCACTTACTGCATTTACCATTTATTGACTTACAGATCCAATCAAATAAGCAGCATCCTTACTTCGGCTCACTTATTTACTTATGAAGCAGCATCTCATCACTTACTTCATTTACCAGTTATTGAATTAAACATCCAACCAATAAGCAGCATCCTTACTGTGGCTCACTTATTTATCATCCTCCAGCTGCTCACTTTCCTTACCAAACTCATTTAAAGAAGCATCCAATACCAGAGGGGGAAGAGAAGAGGGCAAGCCTGTCCCTCTTCTCCACCCACCAGCCTAACCAGAATGTTCTCCCTCTCTGTTACCAAAATTTTTAAAGCTAACCTCCCATAAAAGAAGGGCTAAGCCAAACATCATTAGGTGTAAAACATCCACCATAAACCAAACTGGATCCCTATGCTGACCCAGAAGCCACTTTCTGAATGGCTAAAATACCTCCATCACATAGATGCCACATAAACTGTAATCCCATGAACCTCTATTCTCAACACCAAGCTTTGCAACAAAAACTATCTTGACAATAGATAAAGTCTGTCAAACTTCACAGCTATCAACATACATCAGTCTTTGAAACCAATGAACCACCGACCAAGATTCAGTAAGTTCACATACCCCTGACACCCGTGTGACTAATGAGCAAATATTTAAGTGGATTACCTACAGTTCTTTATGCACCACTGCAGAGGCAGACACATTCATCCCACAAAATCCATCCACTCTAGCATAATTCCCATCCACTCCAGCATAACTCATCAAAATCTAAGCCCCTTCCTTCTGGCTGCTGTATGAAATGCCGTCTGCACTTCCATCTACAAATGAAGAAAACTGTAAATCCACTGAACACCCATGAAGCAAGACTTTTAATGACCACCATCCCCATCTGATAAAAGTTCATGTTCTTCCAAACACCACATCAGAAAAGTCTGCTACACCTTTCATGTTAGCAATTTCATGGAGGACAATGGTAAATAAAATGTAATCATTATTTCATGACAGGGCCCATTCTATAAGTAAAATTCCAAGTTAAAAGTGTTAGAGAGCCATTAAAATTGTTCTACTTTATAAGTGACAACATGTCACACTTTAGAGATGACACCCTTGTTAACAGGGGAGGCTGTACCTACTATAACCCCCCCGCAACATTACCAAAGTTACAAGTTACCAATGAGAAGCTTACAAGCAGTAGCGGCACTAGCCAACCTGAAAAGCTACCGTCCACATTCAACCACTCATACTCACAAAACACCCACAAATCCCCTTTCATAGTTTGTTAGGTTAACTTGCCTGGATGATATCACAATCTTGAGCTGCCAGTGGTAGCAACATTCATCACAGCTGCATACAACACCTTTCAAGTCCACCTCCTTCCAACCATTGACTGATGTCCACTGTGAGCTTCCCCCATCTGTGACCTCAATATGCACCACTCCAGCCACCGCCCATCTGCAAAGAAAAGAAAAAAGCATAAATCCTCTGTAACCACAAACCAAAATGCTGCAAAAGGCCCACCTTATCAATCAACTGTACAGCCGCTACCCTGCCCACATTCCTTAACCTCAATAACCAGGCACCACTGTATCCCTCTGCAAATCCTCTGTACCCATTAAAAAATCATGATGCAGCAAGCAATTTTAGAACACCCACAGCAGTACCTGCAGCTGAAGGGTAAACATTGAAATACCTGGATGACAGTGCAATTTCCATCCAAGTCTAATCACACTGTATGAACCAAGTTAACTTAATTTGCAAAACAGTCTGGGATCATTTCTGTAAACAAGCATTACAAAGATATCCCTGTGCAATTACACAAATTTAATTTACGCAGACCTGAAAAAAAAAAACACACAAACAGCCTCCATTATAGCTCTCAAATAATCAGGCACAAACTCCAACAGTATCAAGGACAAATTCAGAGCCAGTCAAGGACACTTTTAAAGCATTAGTACTAGTAACTTGAACCTTGACAAGTTTATAACTCGTAATGACTTTTAAATTATAAGTGTAATTCACCACCTTACCTGCAAAATCACCAATTTTCTGGAAGGAGTAACAGGGACAGAGGCAGAAACTCCATAACAGAGCAAGAGGGTCTAAACAAAAATCTGAGTCCATCAGTAATTTCCCCGACAGTCAGCGACAGCCAAGAGGCAAATGTTGGGAACTCCCCCTTGAACACATATGAAGAAAAACATCTCTTCTCTCTCACAGTTACTCCATCCTTCTAAACAATTCTTGTACAAGGCACACCCAGTCAGTAATAATTCTACTGAAGAGTAATCCCTCCCACACTGATCACAATACCAGGAGACATGCGCACTGCAACCATTCCAGCATCACAAAAAAACACCTCCACAAATTACTCCCACATCTTCCAGGAGCAAACAACTGCATGGCCCGCTGCCAGTAGTCAGCAATGCAAGTTTAGAATGATCCAAACAGAAATCACTAACCAGTGACCTTCATACAATTCTCAGGCCCCTACCACTCAATCTCCCAGAGCAAGCAATCTTGACAAAGCCACAATTAAAAGTGGAACAAAGGTCCAACACAGAACTAATTTTAAACATTGCTCTTACAAACTTTAACAGGTTTTACATTAGCATGAAACTCAATTGTCCCACATTATTTTCAAAATGTAACCTTTAGTGATTTGCCACTAATATGCCAGAAACCCACAATTTTATGAAAATAGAACAAATACCACATAAAATCTGGACATTGTGCAAAATCTGTACAGCTGACAGATATGGCCAGACCCCACATTTTTCAGAATTCACCACTTCTGCAGCCCCTACAGTTACACAGCCATACTGAAAGGAAAGTACATCAACCCCTACCTCCCCCCATGACCGCTAGTGCCTCTGGTGTATGAGCAGGAAACACTGCTATTCATGGACAGCCCTCCAAGTCAGGAATGCTCTGAGCAGCAAAGCATCCTTTCAGTGTCCTGAAAGCAGCCATGAGCATCTGTCAACTTCCTGACCCAAGAAGTCTGTATAAAGCCTGACACCATGGGGACAAAGGCTCCAAAATAGGGACAACCAAAACATTCTTATCTACTTACCAAAACCAGTAGAGTAACATGATTTGCATCCACATGCATTCTCTGGAAGACTTGAAGTCCGAAACTCCACCAAAAGCCACCAAGTAACTTCACTACCTAACACACATAAGGGAGAGAGAGAGAGAGAGAGAGAGAGCTATGGTATTCTGGTATTCTATATCATTATTATATATTTCTACTGCCAAGCTCCCTCCCAGAATACATCTGCCAAACTAACCACTCCACTGCCCAAAGTACTCAACCCCCCATGCTTTAATCCTAACCAACTAGGAAAGCAGAAAAAATAAATTAAAATTGCCCACTTCTTCCCTGCACATAATTATTAACCCAAGGCCTACCTGACCTCTTAGTACTAACCAGTCACTTTGGATGTAAGCCTGCGCTGTAGCAAGTTCATGCCAAAATGTGGATTCCCTACCCAGTTACACTTGCATAAACCCCTTAAGCCCCTCACTACCCTTACATCATTTCCTCTCAACCATCCCTGC
Source organism: Protopterus annectens (assembly GCF_019279795.1). NCBI lineage: Eukaryota > Metazoa > Chordata > Ceratodontiformes > Protopteridae > Protopterus > Protopterus annectens. The sequence continues at coordinate 1,986,110,439 of NC_056735.1, forward strand.
TTCCCATTTAACCCTTTTATCCCCCTCTCCTCTTAACTCCTACTAATATATTTATCTACCCCCTTCAAAGATGTCCCTGGACAAATTGGTTTGTTAGCAACTTCATTTGTGATTTTGAGAAGTAACTTGGAAACAAGTGAATTTAATTTTTGTTTGTTGCATACAGAGGATGCCATAATGACAGAATGATATAAAATCAACTCAATAAAGAAAAAATAAAAATTTAAATCTTTCCCTGTAGAAGAGTTATGCCTGTGGCTTGTATTCTGCTAACAGTCATCAACACTGGCAACTATACTCTTATTACCTGTCAAAATAATAGAAAGATAGTGTAATGAAATTAAATAAACATTCACAAACAATAATATGCTAATTAAGGTATTTAAGCATGCCAGCCCTATACTGAAAACCTTGCATTGTGGTATTACTTTACTTACGAAACACTGTACAAAAATCGCATGTGCGCACTTGCGCACACACACACACACACACACACACACACACACACACACACACACACACACACACACACACACACACACACACACACACACACACACACACACACACACACACACACACACACACACACACACACATATAGACTTCCATTTTTAGTAGTGTGAAGATTAAAATTCACATCTTTAAAAAAATTCTGATCAATATCTGAGACTAAATATTTTGTATCCTAATTTTAACAGAAGTCTCCCTTTATTTATCTTTAATACAATATATTATCTGTAATATTTGTTTTTATCTACAGAACTTTACTTCTCATTTACAGCCACAATTTTCCAATATTTTTTGTCAGGCTGTCTCTTCAGTTATATTTAATATCTTCACTGTGAGTAGCTATATTATTGTTTTGAGCAGATGAGGTATCATCTTCCATTGTACTAAACATCTTTTTTTTTCATTTCATAGAAATAATTCAGTCAGTTTGATCAACGGCCAACAATTGTTTTCCTTTTTCTGACATCTTAGAAGAAAAGCCCTTGTCATATTAGTTATTATTGTTGTGTGTAGGGTTTGGCCAAGCAGCCACAGTAGAAAACATTACAATTATGGATCTTAGAGAAGACACTCACTTAGGTGAAGGCTTAGCAAGATATTTCTATTCAGGATGGATGTCCCTCCTACAACATTCATGCTTTGAAAAAAAAACAAGTGATTAAAAAGGCAATCATGTTGTTATACACATTTTTTTTCTGGTATCCCATATGTTCTCATTTTTTGCATGGGATTCAGAGAGAAATAGCTCAATTCAAAAGGCAAAATTGCGTAAAGAGTGTGCCATGCAGGATGGGGGGAGTTCAAAGCCATATTTAGCATGGTAATGCAAACCCATGAAATAATGCATCTGACATAGTATGTACGTCACTATACAATGAGGTAGAAATGAGCAACATAATGATAATGAGGATAATGATGAATGCAAATGAGTAATGTAGAATGATTCAGAAATGGCACAATAGGTAGCATACTCACCTTTCGTTCAGAAGACTGTGGGTTCTATTCCCACACTAGGTAGATGGACTGCTGATATTGCAGTGCAGTATTAGGAGGGCACTGTATCCCCCAGTGTGTCATCCTTCAGATGAGATATTAAACTGAGGCCCCAAATGTCTAGGTTGGTAGCTCATCTAGATGCAAAAAAAAAATAAAAAATCCCACAGTACATACCAAAAAGAGTAGAGGTCCTTTAATTAATACAACATGAGCAAAATGTTATTTACATATTTACAAAATATACACATTTAAAAATATGTATCTACACATTCTTATATACATTTATTATTATTCCATAATTGACCCTCACTCCTTCTTCTACAATCATAGTCTACTTTTTTTGCAATATATCAGACAAAATCCATTTTCCATTAAACAAAATTTCATTCAATCTTTCATTGCAAATAACCCATATTACATAGATTAAATTCTTATTTCTTCTCACATATTCTCTCTTCTTGTTTTTATAGTATTCATACACAATCTTATTCATGTTTATATTGTTTATGTCATTAATAATCTCCAAAAAAAATTCTTCACAGAACTTTTTCCGGAGTTTAACCACACTTTTACATTTCAAAAATAAAACATGTTCTGTTAACACTTCCTTTACACAAAATAAACACACTCTTTCAACTTTCTTTGAACTTATTTATTAACAGTCCCCATAGGGAATCCTGACACTCAATAGTCTTCTATAGATTTGTTCCAACCAATATTTAGGGACAACACAAATACATCAGCATTGAACTGCTCCTCACGTCTGCAAAGGACTGATGTCAGCAGGATGCCACGGCCAGCCTCAGGAAGTACCACATAGCTCTTTCCCTTGTCTCTTCCAGGGGACTCAAACCATGTGGCTATACACCAGGCATTCAAGTCTTCCTCCTTCCCCCAGGATGGGCATTCCAATCTTTCCTGAACCATCAAGCACCCCAGCTTCTACTCAAACCTATGTTACCTGGGCCATAGCTGGGGCTTTATCCTACAACATTACCACTACATGCTATTTCTACAAAATCCTAGACTTCATACAGTGAACTTTGGTAGAATAGCTAGGGAGAGCTAGTATGTACCTCCTTCTTCCTACCAATAATGTTACTTTAGAAAACTGAGCCACCATTTCAGAAACTTTATCTTTTGTCTAGGTGCCATGGAGCAGTACAGACATATTACATTTACCATACATGTTAGAACATTCTGGGCAATTTCCATACAGTAAAAATAAACTGTTGCAAAGGAACAGATGCTGTAACACATTTTTAATATCTCTGTAGTGCATGTGAACAACAAGAATAGAAACCATAAACTAACATATCTAGACATGTATGTATATTTGATGGTGTGCTTTCTTCTAGAAATTCTTGGCAACCTGGTAATTTTTTTGGGCCATCTATACATATTCCTCTTTTTAACTTTCAGACAGGATTAGCATATATCACAGAGAAATCTGGAGAGCCTATATATTTAACTTGGACATATAATGTAATCACATTCCAGGAAAATCATATATTTTATACCAGCATAAAAGCTTTTGACAGTATACCGAAGCCATCAAGACTGCTAATATAATCAGATGGTTTTCAAACCTGTATCCCAATTGAAAGGCTTAACATGCTAGCAACTGTTTTCTGAGTCAGAAGTACAAAAGTTATGAACGGAACATGATAATGCATGAATTATAAAAAGGAAAACAAGGAGAAAGGAGATAACCATTTAAAAGTACTAACTCCCAAAGAAAATATTGCCCATTGCTGAGATCATACATTTGAAAAATACTACCCCTTGTCGGAATGAGAAGGAGAGCATGGGTCATGTGATAGACACAGAATTATGTCTCTTAACTCCAATGCACAAAAGGTGAACACTACAAAAGTATTTAATTTGCTTACCTAGGTACAGCAATATTTGTTTAATCTTCACAGTTATATGGTGGATAAAAACAAAGTAACCATGCCATGGAGACAATAAACAGTCATCAATAAAATACAGAATTATTTTACATTTATAACAAATGCTATTGACCAAACTGCCTTCAGTGCTTCTGTAACATAAATAATACAAGACATTTAGATCTTCATGTACGAAACCATGTTGCACCACCGATAGCCTCAGCTGTATCAATCTCACCAGGCAAAGTTGGACCAAATTTTGTAGTACTTGTATTGTTTCAGTCCTAGAAGAGAGCTAAGAAGAATATAGAGAATATGTGGTACATATTTAAAACTATTTGTATCTAATGCTTTTTTAATCAACATAAAACTTCTTCCTTTCATATCACAGAAAACAACACATGGACCAGATTTAATGTATGGATTAAACCCAAACCAACCTAAAATAATAGCCATCAAAAAATATGGGCTCAAAGACAACTCTTGGGATCTCTCTTCGTATAACTCAGAACTACTCCTACTGATAGAAGTCCAGGCGACTGACAAGGTGGGAGTGTTTTACATTTAAAAAGAAATTATGCCAGTCTATCAACAAATCTGATAGCAAAAAGCAATATTAACTCTAATAGCAATTTAAATTGAACACTTTCAGAGACTTTCAAGACAACAGACCAAAATATATCTTCTCTGTCCATATCTTCTCTATTTATACTCCTCCACTGTAATCCACCAATATTATGCACTATTCTTTCAGCAAAATTCTCAATCTTTCAAAGGCAAGAAAAGAAAACTAACAAGTGTAGGTGATATTAACTTAGACTGGAAATATCCACATAACATGCAGCTAAATAAATACCTCTTTGTTAATGACCTGATATAAACAGTCCCTGAGGGTATCAGATCAAAGCCTGCAAGAGGTAAACAAAATTGTATATATTTCTTCCTTACTGACTAACTGACATTTTGCCCAGTATTATCTAAAAAAACTAATACCCCCACAAACACAGAGACAACCTGCCTTGACTAGATCTACTGTTGAAGCACAAAATCCTTCTTACTAAGAAATGTAATGCATTTCAGTATAGTACTATCAATATGACTGTTAAGATTGAACATCTTCTCTTTCATCTTTTTGCAATCTGCTATCTTCTGTTCAAGAATGTCTTTATCCACTAAATATAAAATTAATTTAAGACAATAAAGTTTCATGTCTAATACATGAACTCAAAACAACCAGTAAGATCTTGAGATAAGGCCTGAGCAGAAATAACTCAAATAATCCAGATAAATTTGCTATTTGTCAGCATTTAAACCATTGCTATATTAAATACTAAGCAAGCTACTGAAGAAACTCCATTTGTTACTTCTTTAGCAACTTAAAAAGTTCTGGAAGATTGTAAGAAAACAGTACAATCAGACTATCAAAGCTGCAGATCTAAAAAATATCTTATGTTTTAAAAATCATTAAAAGAATATTAATAATAATAACTCATCTACAAGTGATAACAAAAGTATAGACAACTTTCTTGATAATAATATTCAAAAGAAGCTATCCAAACACAATATTAATAACACAGACAAGCCCTTTTCCTTTAAAGAATTAAAGTAACAAATAAAAAATCTTAAAACAAAAAAGGTACCAGGGCTGGATGGTCTAATTCTGGCATTTTGCAAACTCTTACCTGATATATCTTGAAAATCTTAATCAATGTATTCCAAGAAGTTAAAACTACAGCAAACATCCCTCCCTCATGGAAATATTCTATCATCCCTCCCATCTTAAAACCAAATAAAGAGCCCAACCTTTGCACATCATACAGGACGATTTCTATTGCTTAACACTGATTACAAGATATTTATGTCTATCTTAGCAGACAGATTAAATAATCTTCTTTCAATATTAATTCATGAAGACCAAACCAGGTTTATCAAAAACAGAAAGGTACAAGACAGTGTAATTAGATTACTGTCCTTAATAAACTAAGCAAACAAGAAAACAATGAGCATTCTATTTTAAGCCTTAATATAGATAAAGCTTTTGTCTCCCTTGTTGTGTGTTTTGGCTTTTAGGGGTCGCCACAGCGGAACTCCGGTCTGCTAATGATTGGCAGTAGATTTTTACATGCCGAGTTGCCAGCTCTGACGCACAACCTTCAACGAAGGTACACCCATTCATGCATGTCTCCACACAGAAGACTCTTTAGCTGAGAATCGAATAGGACAACATCTTACTGTGAGGCGATAACGCTACCGCAGCACCACCAGCACAGTGACTCCCTAAGTTGGGTATATCTGTTTATAGCTCTGCAAAAATACAAATTCTCCTCAAACTTTATAGGATTAATTAAAAAACTATGAAAAGTCCATAGCCTATGTAAAGATCGGATCTTATCTATCTAGCCCATTCAAAATATTAAGAGGTACTAAACATGGGTGCCCCCTCTCCCCATTACTCTTTGCCATGGCTATTGAACCTCTTGCAAATTATATTACAAATAATGACAATGTTAAAGGAAATAAAGTGTCAGACAAATTATCCCCCAAGATACAAATGTTTGCTGATGACCTAATAATAACTTCTAATGATCTTGAAAATTCAGTAGATCACCTATTACACAATCTAGACTTCTTTGCAACCATCTCTGGTCTAAAATTCAATCACAACAAAACTCAGGCACTTCCAGTAAATAAAAATGTTACTAAGGCATTTAGATCAAAAAGAGACATAAACTGGGAGGGCACGCATATTAGATATGTAGATATCATTATTGAATCTAATTATAAACAATCACTCACATCTAATTACCAACAACTTGTATTCTCAATTACTAGTCTATTTGACAGTTGGAACAGACTCTTTTTCACATTTGAATACAGACTAACCTTAATCAAAATGATACTGTTATCTAAACTCTTATTCATTGGCCAAGCTCTAATAATTCCCCCACCTGTCAAAATAAAACAGAAAATGAATAACTTATTACTCAACTTCCTTTGGTATCCCAAAAAAACAAGAATTTCTCTTTTCTGGCACACCACAAGTTGGGGTGAAGGAGGTATAGGGTTTGCAAATATTGATTTTTATTTCAACTCTGCATTTATTAACATAGTGTTGATTTGGAATAATACTTCTTATACATCATATTGGAAATCAATACATGACACCTTACTTCTTAATAGTAATACGACATTGCTTAAACCATATACTCAAATACATACAAGCATCTTTATATGGATTTTAAAAATATGTATTCAAAGTGAAAGGTCAAAACTTGTTCTCGCACCTCTTATAAACCAAATATTGCTGTTGTTTAAAAAGTTTATGTTTTCTAATCAATTAATTAAGAATTTATTAATAGTCATGTTTCCTATTGCTTACACAAATGAATGTTTGATATCTTTTGATACTCAGAAAGTGTTAGAATTTAAGAAGGGTGACCTATTATATTGGAATTAATTTTTCTCACCTAATAAAATAAGTTCTGCAGATTATTTGATCAGCAGATATAGTTTGCAAAACTGCAATTGGCTGGACATCCAAACTTGTAAGGATTTTATACATACTAAGCTTGTACCCTCATTAGAGGTATACAATAAGAGTAATAAAAATCTTGGATTTTATCTCAGTAATTATTTATGGCTCACCCAAGAATGTATCATACATATCTGTTATTTATAAAATTCTCAGAAATGATTTTAGCAAAACAGATATTTCTTTTTGGAATTATTCAAGTGAAGTTAATAGATAAGTATTCTCAGAAAAAGATAAAAAACTTTGTTTTCAGTGGTGAAGAAATCCAGATATTTCCCTGTTCTGGCATGTATACGCATGGACATTTTTACATAGATGTTTTTTCACCCTACATAGACTAGCAACCATGTACAAGAAAGATGAAATAAAATGCTGGAGATGTGGACACCCTGATGCTGACTGGATGCATATGGTTGTTAATTGCAAAATAATTTCCCCATTTTTGGTTAATCTTTAAATATGTTTGTAAAGCTCTGTGGAATGACAACTGTGTAATTTCTGACTCCCTTATCCTTTTAAGTGTTCCTATTCCTGAAGTCATTCTTAAAAAATGAAACATTTTTACTATGGTCTATACTCTCTATAGCAAGGAAAATTGTTACTAAAAATTGGAAATCCCAATCTACTCTTGTCTTCAAAGCTGAGTTTATTTATCTTGTCAAATGCATTTGTAAGAATGAGATTGCTACTATAAAAGCAAGGACTAACAATACAACTCATCATTTAATTGCTTGGACAAAATTGTCTAATCTTTTAGAGAAATATTGTCTTCTCCTATGTATATTGATTTTGTAGTTGTTATGGACATTGTATATAGGTTATTTGTTTTTTCTTGTTTCTATACTATTAAGTTATTGTGTTATAAAATGAATAAAAACATTTTGGAAAAAAAAGAAAACCACTTTCGATAAATCTATTAATCCCTTCTGAAATTAGCAATGCAAACATAGACTCATTTATAATTTAAAAGACAATGCAGTTTCTACATCTCCACCTTCACCCTATAATAATCTATTTAATAAAACCCATTGCGTATTTTGCAACAACTCACTATATGAATTACTTTCAAATCCCATACTGCATCAACAAATCAAATGCAAATGCTTTGGTAGAAGTAAAACCTTCATTGCCATGGTAAAAGCTATGCTTTTAAAGCTGGGTAGCCTTATGCAATGTGGATGTTGAGCTTACTTTTATAGCTCACAGTGATAACAGGAAATATCCCTCCACTTTTAAGTCCGCACCAGTTTTACCATATTCAAAAGTCCTCCATTTGCATCAATAAACAACTTCTAGCATATTGCAAATATTTTCTCCTAACTAAGTAGAGAAAATAATCTATAGACAGTTGATATATCCAAAATGAAATTGTCTTACTGCCAAGCAATTGGATATCCCCAGATACAGTATCTTGCTTCTTCTTTTATTACATATTATAATTCTGTAAATAGTATAAATGTAATTAATCAGTGTAACTTGCTGCCGCTTAAGTGTTGTACATTTTACCATTCTGCATACAGGATGCACTGTGCCACTATTCAGTAAGTCAACATTATCACATAATTTTTAAAATAATACATTATAAATATTGTTTTTTTAACTGATATTCTGTCCTTGTATTTACTGTGGTAGTACTTCTTGCTCCACTATAGTGTTGCATTTACAACTACTGCATAGTTACATTTGAGGACAATCTTAAGATCTTTTCTTTTTTTCTTCCTGCTATACCAAACATCAGCTGATCATGATTAGTACTCTCTCACCAATGTCTGCTCTCCTCATCTGGCCTAATCTCCCTAATCAGAGGCTTATAATCTAGTATTAATGGTTTGGGTTTAGTCCTCGGTTGGATAGATGAGGTGGAGAGGAGATAAGCAGACATTTGATTTCAGTATTGACCTGGAAATGTGGTGTTTTTTTCTCTTTAAGCTCTACTTCCCACTGATATGTTGGCTATCTCAGGACGGTGGGGTGCATTGCCGTCAGGAAGGGAACACCCCCACTTTGGTGATTATACTTTCCTCAAGTGCCTTCTCCTCTATACCAGTGCCAGGTTATTCTCATGGCTTCAGAATTACCTCTACTGCCTGTGCTGCCTCACCCATCTGCCCCATGTATGCACCTACACCTGCCCCTCTGAAAAGTCAAGTAAGTCCAGAATTTCTCAGAATGCCCAGGAGTTTACCTCATGTTTTTCCTCTGTTGACTATATATATATATATATATATATATATATATATATATATATATATATATACATATATATAATTTCTTGTAAATCACTGAGGAATACAATCAGTGATTAATGACATATATTAGAGTTTCTTACTTATTTTTATTACTGTCCCTGATTTTTAAGCCTTTATCATCCAGCCATTATTTTTGGCTTTGTCTAAAATTCTTTAACAAACAAGTTGTGCTCTATGGTTCCACATCATCATTCCTCTTCCCTCATGTGAGCTTCAGCAACACACATCAGCTGTCAGTTAAACTCAAGCCGTCTGAGCCATTGTCAAGAATTTATTCCTGTCTGTCAATGGAGATGACAATAATCGTAAGACCTACAGTACAGAAAGGTATGCACAACTCTGCTTCAATCAAATTATATTGAATCAGTTTGTGTATTTACTCTCAGCAAATTAGCTTTCTTAGACATTAACATGTTAATAACTGAATATAGTTCTCTAATGTTTACTGTCTTGTAAATCACATATACTTATTTCTGTTGCTTGATATGTTTGCCACGTGGCACAGGGCACAGCTGAAAAGGGTCAATGGAACAATTCATGTACCCAGTTAACAAATATTAAATAAGTGAACAAACAGACAAACAAATACACAAATATGTGCACAATTTAATAAACAAAGCTTCAATGAGACTCACTGCCATTTACAATAATATAGTTCTCCACAGACTGCTAATGCTCATGTTGAGAGGCAGGATACAGTACTGAGTCAATGGAAAAATAAAGGTCGTGTCATTTAATTTTCTTTCTTTTTTCTAGCAGTGCTAGCATTTAAGTCAGATAATATAGTAATAACCCACACCTGGGTGTGGGTAATGCTGGATTTACCCACGGTTGGTGTGGTTTGGTCATGAGGGCAAAGCCCGAGTGGCCAAACAAAGAAGTGTGCTATTATACAATGACATTATTTAAGAAAAAAAATAACTTTTCTTAAATAATGGCATTGTATAATGCCTCTTTGCTGCCCTTCCACAGCTGTCTGGTATTCTGCAGCAGTTCTGATGTACTGAGCATGCATATGCTTACGCAGTACATCAGAGCTGTGGGCAGAAGCAACGGAGAAAGCAAGATCTCCATTGCTTTTTACAAACTGCCTCGCTATGTTAAAGGAGTTTAACATAGCGAGACAGCTTTAAAAAAAGCAACAGAGAATCTATGTTGCTTTTTTTAAAGCTGTCTCGCTATGTTAAACCCATTTGATATAGTGAGACAGTTTTGAAAAAAGCAACGGAGAAAGCAAGATCTCTGTTACTTTTTACAAAGTGTCTCGCTATGCTAAAGGAGTTTAACATAGCGAGACACCTTTAAAAAAAGCAACGGAGAATCTTTGTTGCTTTTTTTAAAGCTGTCTCGCTATGTTAAACCCATTTAACATAGTGAGACACCTTTAAAAAAAGCAATGGAGATAGGAAGATCTCCGTTGCTTTTTTTAAAGCTGTCTCACTATGTTAAACTCATTTAACATATCGAGACAGTATGTAAAAAGCAACGGAGATCTTGCATTCTCCGTTGCTGTAAAAAAAAAGAGTTATACTAATGGAAAAAGTCCGGGTGACCGGACCTTTTTCTATTACTATAACTCTGATTTACAACGTGCATGCTGACCAATCAGCGTGCACGTTTTAAAATATTAATTGGGGGGGGGGTCATTGTATAATAACCTATCTACCATTTTGGACCAAAGAATTAATGTGGCTCAATAAAACTATTTAGAAACTTGGTTAGGCCAATTTGTATGTAGGAAAGTTAACAACATGCAAGACCAACAGACCATGTCAGCAGCCTCATCAATTTATGCAATCATTTCCTAGATTAATGACTTACTGACCTTCTTCCTTCTAAACAATGCTTAATGGCAAGACATGCAATCTCTAAATACTGAGAACTCAGTCACAGAGTTGTCAGTGTTAATACTTGAGCCATTTTTCAACATTCCATCTAATAACATGTTCACTTTGTTGCCTTTTTTTCCCCTTTGTCTATTGTTCCAAAGTCACCTCCTAGCTCATTTGGAGATAGCATTATTTAGACAGCCATAAACTGTGCTTCACGGTGTTTTGATTTACAGTCCTGCTCCTGCATGCATCCGACTAACATCAGATGAGGGGTGAGCAATATACTGACTGTGAAAGAAGTTCCTTCAGTTTTGCAGTGGGGTGTTCCCTCTAAGCAGTCCTTCCCTTCTCCATAAAGCATGAGTGATAGTTTCCTCAGTCGCTACCAGGGAAATCACACCAACTCTGCATGCTTGCAAGTGCACACAACCTTCTACCCCCAGGAGAGTTGAACAGGAAATACCACTTCACTCCCACCTTCTGATTAGGTCCTCCAGTGCCGGAGCTGGTAATATATTTAAGAAAAATGTGCAAGTGACCAGGTATGTCCATGCAAATAACATGCACCCTAGACATGTATTTAAAAGTGTAGTAAGGAGCCAATTTATGAGAGCAAGTAGGTTAAACACCACTGATGATGGTTTTGAGAAAGAAGTAAAAAGTATGGCAGATGATTTTTCTTTGCGAAAGTATAGTCAGAAATTGGTTGACAGTAATAAACTTCTTATAAAAATCTGAGAGAAATGGTATTGCCAAACCATACTTGTCAGGGGATTATAATAATACTGACACTGTGAAAAAGACAAGGAACATGGTAATCTAAGTTATGTTTTGCAGTATGATCAAAGAACACCTCAAATTAAAACTATAATAGAAAAGAATTGGGGTGTGTGTTAAAGTCTGATGGTGAACTTAGTAAGTTAATTATTGATAAGTCACATTTTGTATATAAAAAAGCGAAGAACTTAAAGCAGCTTTTATGTTATAAAGATGTTGCATCTAATATAAAGGCATCAGATATGCATATTAATAAGAAAATGACTGTACCCTTTTTAAATTGTGTTGTTTGTAAATACATTAATCTATCAAATCAGTTTATACATCCTATTATGCATACTATTTTCTATTTTAGAGTATATGCTACATGCACTACTGAAATTTTGATTTATTTGGCAAACTGTGAGAAATGCTCCTGCTTTTATATTGGTAAGACCAACCAGAGACTTAAAGATAGGATTTCATCACATTTATCAGAGATTAGAAGACAAATGGAATCTAATGCTTTATTCAAGCATGCTGCCACCAATGGCAATGATCATAGCTTTAGGTTTAGAGTGTTACAGAAAGTTATTTTGAATAGAAGAGGTGGTGATATAGTTAATAAAACTGAACTTGAAGAATATAAGTGGATACATTTTTTTAGAGCAGACCACCTCCCGGGTCTTAACTCTGTTAATAGTGTAAAGCCTATATTAAAAGAGAGACAAACGTATGTTTCTTAAAACTTTTATTCATTATATTGATGTTTTAGGTCTTAACTGTGTTAATAGTGTCAAGCCTATATTAAAAGAGAGGCAAATCTATGGTTCTTTAAACTTTTATTGATTATACTGATGTTTTAGGTCATGTGATTTGCTACTTTACTTTGATTAGCTGGCTTTTAATTGTTTGATTATTTAGACTGGTCTTGCAGTTGTCTGTTTGATAACTTGAAAGCTTTGCTTTTTAATCGACCTTTTACTGAGATGTTTGGACTACTGGTTTGTTTGTTTCGATCTGGTAATCAAGCACCGGTCAACTGGGTCACATTGAGAGCTACATCCTTCTGCAATATGAACCAAGGCTAATAACTGGTTCACTTAGTGTATGGTCCTATGAATAAAAAGAAGCACTACTACAACAACTTGTGGTAGAACAGTATAAGGAACAAGTCTTAACTTGACAACTGTTTAAGAGTAAAGCACATGTCTGATTTTATCAACATTGTAAAACACAGATGTAAAAAGAATTTGTTATAAGAAACAGCACTATGAAATAGTTTTCATGTTGAATATAATAGTAGATAACTAGTTTGTATACTTATAGGTTCATACGTTCATAGGTAGGTACTAGGCTATCTGCCTGAAGGCATTTATAAGCCTAGCCAGAATGCGTTGGCTTTTGCCACCCCCTTAGATTAGTTCCCTGTGCCTCTGTCCAGCAGAGCCACTGAAGTGATCCCCGAGGTAAACTTTCTGTTTTCCATCCACTCGTCAAGATTTCTTTTGAAGAGTGTTAGTGAGGAGCTACACCTGATATAGATTGGGATCTTGTTCCAAAGCATGGGAAGTCTCTAGGACTGGAATCTATCCCTCCAGCACATCCTATTTATTGTTGTGGTGAGGTTTAGATCCCTAGAGCGTGTGGCTCATAGGGATAAGGCTTTCTTTAGGTGGAGCATGTCCATCAACTCTGGGTTGGACATGGCCTTGTATGTCAGGCAGAGATCACCTCTGAGTAGGCGGTATGCAACCAAGTACAGCTGTAATTTCTTCAATCGAGCTGCATAGGGCATTTGTTTGAGGCCAGTGATTCTCTTGGTTAGGTACTTCTGTGGTCTTTCCAGCTGTTGCAGGTGTCTTGTAAGGTACATCCCAAATGGGGCGTTATACTCTATGATGGGTCTGATGAGTGATGAGTAGAGGGATACAATGACCTCTTTTGATCTGGATGCGAACCCTTTTGTGATTAGGTGGACCACGTAGAAGGATTTTTTAACCACTTTGGCAATGTGATTATCAAAGTTGAGATTACTATCTACTTGGGTCCCCAGATCCCTTATTACATCTTCCATACTTAGGGGACTACCACCTATGTGGTAGTTTGTGTGTACTTTGTTTTTTCCATAGGGGATGACTATGAACTTTTTGGCATTTAGCTTGAGGCCATGATTTTGACACCAGGTATCCATCTCAGTGAGACCCTTTTGGAGGATGTCTGTGTCAGCAAGAGAGTCAATTATAGCCCCTAGTTTGCAGTCATCTGTGAACTTGGTCAGCCATAGTCCTCCTGTGCTTGCCTCTGAGAAGTATATGCTGAACAGGAGGGGGTCCTAGGACTGAGCCCTGGGGAACACCACTTGTAATGATTTAGAGCAGGACCTAGCTCCTGCCACTCTCACCATGTGGGTTCTGTCATGAGCCACTTGGCAACCCATCCTGTGATGTAGGGGTTTATGTTCAGGCTGGTGAGCTTGTCTATAATACCAGAATGGGAAATGCTGTTGAAGGCCTTTGTGAGGTCTAGGTAGGCTGTGTGTACCACCTTTCCCTCATCTATAGCCTTGGTAACTGTCTCAAAGAAGTCCACCAGGTTCAGGAGGCATGATCTGCCCTTAACAAAGCCGAACTGGGTAGGGTGCAGTGTTTGGAGGTTCCCAATGTCACTGTTAATGAGTTCCATGATGATGCGCTCCATAGCCTTGCAGACCAAGCTAGTCAGGCTTATAGGACAATAGTTCCTGGGGTCTGTTGTGGCTCCACCTTTGGGAGCAGAATAACCGCTGCTGTGCACCACTCTATGGGTATGTAGCCTGTGGAGAGGTTGAGTTTGAATAGTGTGTTTAGGTGAGGGGTTAGTTTGTCTTTGAGCTCGTGTAGGACGCAGCCTGGGACACCATCCAGTCCCACTGATGCTGTGTTTTTGACTTTGGAGAGGGCTGTTTTTACTTGAGTGTCTGTGATTTTAGGGATTCTACATTCTTCTGGTATGGTTATGGGCCCTCTTGGGAGTGAGAGGGGGGTGAAATTTGCACTGAACCTGTCTGCCAGGATGTTGGTGATATCGATCAGTTCAATGTATTTTGTGCCATTCTGCACTAACTCCGAGCAGATCTGAGCATTGCCACTTAGATTCTTGACATAGCTAAAGAATGCCTTGTGGTTATCCTTGAAGTCCTTGGCAATTTTTCTTTCAAAGCTCGCCTTGGATGATTTTATGAGGGATCGTAGTTTTGTGCTGATACTGATCAGGTATGTCTTCCCTTCTTGGGATTTTATTCTTTTCTGTACTAGTTTCCTCCTTCTATTGTATAGCTTGTTTATGGCAGGAGTCCACCAGACTGCTTTCCTTTTCTTGGAGGAGTGAGTCTTGGTTTTGCTTGGGTTGGCATGATCCATGCATTCTTGTAGGTGCCTGTAGAATGCATTAGTAAAGATTTTTGCAGCTTGGCCAGCATTATCCTTTAGCATGGGGGCTTTGAAACTTTCCATCTCGGTCTTAAGTAACGTGAAGTTTGCTTTTGAAAAGTTTTTCATGGTAGTTTTCTTGTCCGGGGGTGGGGGCTGAATGTGGATATCCAAAGTGATTTGTTTATGGTCAGATCTAACCAGTGATGGGTTGACCTCCGGTGTGGAACACTGGTCCCCCATGTTGGTGATGACCAGGTCCAATATGCTGTCACCTCTGGTGGGAGTGTTGACCAGTTGAACCAGGGTGTTTGAGTTTATAAATTCTAGGAAATGTTAGGTAAGGGAGTTAGTACTTGAGTAGTTCTCCCAGTTAATGTTTGGATAATTGAAACCACCCAATATTAAGGTGTTTGGTAGGACCTTTATATTTCCCAGTGTTTCCAGGAACATGGAATGGGGGTCCTGGGTTATGATGGGTGATCTGTAGCAAGCTACAATTTGAATTGCAGTTTTGCCCATTGTTAGTTGCACGTGAATGATCTCTGAAGCATTGTGCTGTGCCACTAAACTGGAGGTGTGGGTATCCTTGATGAATATGGATACGCCCCCTTCTTTTGTGTTTTGGTTTGGGTTCTGTGGCTGAAATGTATGGTATGTGTTGTAGCCTGGTAGTGCTGGGGTGCTCTCTGGAGCCTTAAACCAGGTTTCTGTTACTCCAAATATATCGATTTTCTCCATACTGAGGAGTGCCTCGAGTGCATGCATTATGAGGTTCAGACTTCTGGCATTGAGTAGCACTACCCTCAGTTTTTTGTTACTTGTGATATTTACGGTGGTAGGTTTGTCTTTTGAGCCTTGCCTAAAAAAGGCACTATATGGGTGGCAAGAGCCTTGGCCAGTATTCGAAAGACTAAGGGTGACAGGTGCAAGCCGTCTCTAGCGAAGCAGCGTGGCTTGTCGAGCATGTCATCCCAGGTGGACAGACACTGGATCCCCTTTGAATGACACCAGAAACTTAACCAATTGTTGTAATTGAGAATGTTTTCTTTATACCGTGGTATCATTCTTGGTGAGGGCAGGATGCTACTCAGGGTCAGGGTCATACCAGCCTGGGCTATGTGATCAGAGAGCTCTTCTATGTCTCTTTTCATGTAGTCCAGAGAGGTATGGCTCAGGTCATTCACACCAACATGGACAATGACAGAGTCATATTTGTACTTGTTCTGTAGTGATCTGAGTGCTTGTGTTATGTGGCAGATCCTGGCTCCCGACAGGCAGCTAATAGTAACCTTCTCCTTATTCAGCCTAGTGAGTGGGACATCAGTGTGCCTGACTATAGAGTCACCTATAACTAGTATGTTGGGTATGTTATTTCTCATTCCCTCCAGTAGAGCTCTTTGTGTGTGTACCTTTAACTCTCAGTGGGTGTGGCTTCAGCATTTAAAAAATGAAGTTATCACCTTACATTTTTAACAAATACCCATTGACAGAGGTCATATATCAGTACAATTGTGTTTACCATCATGTATGCTTCAAGATAAAATTTTCTGATACCTTGTATTCAACATGGTTTTGCAATTATTAATGAAAATATGAACAGGCAATATTTGACGTCTAGAGGCGCAGTAGGAGGTAACTGCAGAAACGCCTGGAGATGTCACTCGGCTCTAATGAGGGCTGTGATTGCATGGCACACTGGTTTTGTGAAGTATGTGTTTCATGGTTTGTGTTGGGTGGTGGAGGTTGCTTGGATGTTTGGAGGTCTCTGTTGGTTTTGCAGATTTTTATTTAGAGCCTCTGAGTATGTTTTCATGTATTTATGTGTGTTTTTCCAGTGCTGCTTTAATGGGTTTATGTGAGACTGGTGGTGTGATGCAAGTATTTCCCTTCTCCTCTTGACTGTTTGATCCAGTCTTGGGTTGAGGGAGCTTAGCCTCCAGTTTGGCTGTATAATTGCATATCTTGCATGTATTAGTGTTTGGTGGTAGGAGGAGGGGGTTGTCTGTGTACATGAGGCAGTTGTAACATTGCCTCAAAATGCCCAGATTCACCAGTTGGACTGGAGAGTATACCTGCAATTGCCCTTTGGACATGCCTGGATAGGTACAGTGAACTGTTTTACTGGATAGCTGGTAAGGTCGAATAGAGAGCCTTGTCCTTCTGTACAGTACAGGAGGGTCTAGTGCTATGGTTTATAAGTGCTTGCTATAAGTTTTGAGTAAGTGCCAGGCTGAGAAATGAGTGGCTTGAGTGCTTAAGTTGAAAGTTTGTCTAGTTCCAAGGGAAAAATTGAAGAGGAGATTTTGTGGAGCCGGGAATAGTTTTACCCAAGCTAACCGGCACTGCCTGGCACGCAAAACTGGGCAAATACGGTATTTATAGGAGGGAAATGAAAGAGATAGAAATTAGCCCAAAATGGCTAATAAACTACTCATTTCTGGGTTGAAACCACTCCTTCAGAGACAGACAGGCTGCTCAAAGCTCCCCTCTCTTACAGGTGAACAGAGAATTTCCTTCTATCTAAGTAAGGTATGGGCAAACACAGATATTTGTAACACAGCCCTGAATGCAGCACTAACCTAAAAACTGGACTATACTAGCTTAGAAAGGTGGGAAACAAGCATATCTATATCTATACATATATATATATATATATATATATATATATATATATATATATATATATATATATTTTTTTTTAGAAAATAAAGCAGATACACTCAAAAACACTTTAAATGCACAGAAAAGGATACTTATTGTTATATATCGCAGATCAGAGTTGTAGTCAATGCCACTAGTAATAAAGTAGGAAGAAACACAAATACAGTAAAAGCAGATGAATAAAGTACAATTACATATATATATATATATATATATATATATATATATATATATATATATATATATATATATATATATAAACAATAGAAAACGAACAAACTGATTTAAACAAGTTACCCAATTAACCATAAAAAAAGCTCAAAATTGAGCCCTGTTCCAGCAGTCTTCAATCAGACAAGTTCTAACTGCACACCCCTGCTTACTAGGGTGCAGGGGAACATTCTCCAAAAATGAAGGCCTGGATCAGTGCTCAAGATATACAAACAAAACTAGATTCAGCAGGCCTGAATCTGGTCTATGCTACAGCAACAAGCCACACCAATTTCAGAAAGAAACAGTTCAAATAAGCAGGCACAATAAGCCTGTGACCAGATATTCCCATCTCAGAAGGATAGAATCCAGCATCTCCTCCTACAAGAGTGCAGACCACAAACCTTCTTAATGTAGAATAACTGGCCTGAAGCCCAAGTGCTTAAGCCAGAACTAAAACACTTTTAGAATAGCAGACACTGGGCCTTCAATCAGCAATTCCCACTGTAGAAGGATGTAAGCTACCTGTCCTGCCACAACAGTGCAGATCACAATCCTTCTTAATGTAAAACAGCCTGTATGAAGCCCAAGTGCTTAAATCAAAATACTTAGAATAACAGCTACAATTTAATCAGGCTACTACCAAGCAGTAATAAATGTAGCAGAATAAATAAAATGGAGTACTTTTAAGAAAAGCAAAATAAAGTAGGAGGAAAGACAAATACAGTAACAGCCTGTATGAAGCCCAAGTGTTTAAACCAAAAGACTTAGAATAACAGTTACAATTTAATCAGGCTACTACTATGCAGTAATAAATGCAGCAGAATAAATAAAATTGAGTACTTTTAAGAAAAGCAAAATAAAGTAGGAGGAAAGACAGATACAGTAAAAGCAAACACGTCTCTAAGTATTCCTAATGTATCATAACAATATTTGTGAAAGAGAAGTGCTATCCTCTATGGAAAAGCTTGGATCATTTACTCGTGGACAGAAGCGAGTTGAAAACACAATGTAATTAAAATGTTACCTGTTTTATACTATGAGTGTAATCAGTTTAAAAAAAGGATATTAGTGAATTAATTTAAGCACTGGATTGCAAATAATTAGTGAAGTAATAGGTACTAAGAAAATATTGGTCATTCAAAAGTTGTGTATGTTACATGGACGTTGTTTCTTTTGTCTTCAGTGACACAGTTTTGATTGAGTTGATTAACCACAATTTTTCTGTTATATGTAAGGGAGACTCAAGGACTTTTCCATAATTTGAGGGAGGATCACTGCAACATGACCTGAGAACCTATATTTTACAGTGATAAGCATCTTCTTTCCCAGCGTATTGATATGGAAGTGTACTATCTGAATACATAAACCTGTATACTACACATTGCAAACAACACATTTACTTAATTATGTTAGTCAAAAGATTTATCTGTTAAATTTGTGGTAATGAGAGACATGCAGTTTCACCTTTGGAATTTAAAATATTCTCAAAAGATGACTTCATTGAGTTTATGGATTATTAAATTGAGACTCAGGAAGCATACAACTTAACCTGCAGGAGATTATGGCCAATGATTACACAGATCAGAGCTTCACTTGGGAGGGTATTAAAATGGGGAGATGTTGAAAGAAGACTGTTTCACCTTAAGGATACTCAGTGAGTAATGACTGCAGACCTGAGAGACCCAGGTGAGTTTTGTTTTTGTGCCTCCTTGGGAATTTCCAGCCCTGTTTCAGTTGAGATCCAAGCAATCCTGAAATGTGAACATAAATGGTTAATTCTTTTAGTGGTCTGGTTTTTAGGTTAGATCATGATAAATATAGAAGGATAATTATCAGTCTATAGGCACATCTGAGTGCAACTCAATAATTTACAGTGTTGCAGTGATAATCACTGCTATATCACAAAACTTTGGCCTTTTATTTTCATATTCTGATGTCTTGTTTACGCTAGAATCACTAAATGCATGCCATTCAAAAAAATTTTAAAATTACATCATCAAAGGTTTTACAGATAAGAGGACTGTAAAATAGATAATAAACCACTGCTTACATTTATTGCATGAGAGGCTTGAAGTCTTTTATAGGATGTACACAAGAGCTCAAACAGTCCTTTGAATCAATGGTAGTACTATTATTTGAATGCAACCAGTATATTGTAATACTTGATCAATGAAACACCAGGAAAGTAAAAGGTGGGAAGTAACTGAGTGTAAAGATATAAATCACTAGGAAAATATTCAGTCAGGCACACTGGTTGCCAAGAAAGTCCAAAAATCACCAGACTGCAGAGATAATATAAAATGAATCCTTTAATATATCCAATACACCAACAGATTTAGCACTTTCATTCCTCAAGGGAACTTCTTCAGAATAACACAGCACTAATTAATCAATCCTTAAATAGTCAAGCTAATTAAGAGTAGCTTAAAGCGCTAAATCTCTTGGTGTATTGGATATATTAAAGGATTCACTTTATATTACCTCGGCAGTCAGGTGATTTTTGGACTTTCTTGGTGACCAGTGTGCCTGACTGATTATTTTCTTAGGGATATTGCAATAATCTCAAGTCATGCAGCAAAGCACACTGGTCATCACCCACACTTCCCCTAAAATATCACAGGATTTATCAGTGATGCTGCCACCATTTCTTATTGAATACAACAGTTTATCTTGCAAGACATCAGAGTTTACAATTTATTAAAATGCCACATTTAATCCTGTATGTTTGCATATTTTGTCAAGCCAGAACACTGCGCAATGTAATATCTCGTTTATTCACAAGGTATGTTGAATGGGTGACAAGACAAATGGCCCTTCCTTTGCCTCCTGTTCTTCAAGCTGAGTGGCATACTCACCACATATCCCCGACCCTTGACAAGTGGACAGTGGCAATATGCTGTAACATTAACAACTCTCTGACATATTCGGAATATTTGATAAGCCCATAAATGGAATGGGGGAATGAAAAAAGGGGGTAAGGCCATGCAGCAATGACAGACCTATAAAGGGGGAGGGGGAATGGATGGTAAGGAATGCACAAACTGCTGCCAATTGATGACAGCAGCCTGTGGAGCAGGGAATAAACAGAGCTCAATCATAAGCACATCTTTGGCCACCACATAGATGGGAAAGATGTTTGCAACACAAACTTGGATTTTTCTCACTCACAATTCCTCCACAAGCTAAATGGGATTTATCAATGAAGTTGCAACCATTTATTTGTTGAATATAACACTTTGTCATATAAGAATTCATAATTTACCATTTATTAAAATGGCAAAATTTGTCCTGATGGATTTCATGTTTTATCAGCTCAGTAAGTACATAACACTGCACAGGATTATATCTTATCTATTCACAAATCCTGTCTTGACATATGGCTATACCAGTGTTGCCTGTTCTTCCAGCTGAGTGACATTCCCACTGTGATTCTTTGATAAGTGCAGTGTTGTTATCAACTTGCTGACATATTCTGCATATTGGATTAGCCAAGGGAAAGGAAAGGAAAGGAAAAGAAAAAGAAAGGAAAGGAAACCCACCTGTTCCCACCACTTTCCTGGCCATAGATTTCCATTTTTTATATATAATGTTTTTACACAACAAAATTATAACTAATTTCTTACAATTAAATATTCTTTTCCATATATTCAAACTTTTTATACATATTAACAGTATGAATGCCCAACACTGATAGTTCAAGTCTTATAACGAATCCATTGAAAAATGGAGATTAAACAAATCCCAACCAAAAAAACAACAATATATATGCCATCTTCAGAAAAACATACAGGACATCTACAAGCAAGATCCCAATACGCAGTGACTGTGAAACCCAACTAAGGATCATCGCAAGCTGTTCTATTATTTAACAATTGATATAACTTTTCCAAGGCCACAAGGATAGGATCCCCATACCAAATTAAATATGGAACAATAGCTGACCAAGCAACTAGTAATCCAGGCATTAAATGCTGAATACTGGTTAAACCCTTAAAATATAACAGACAATACTGTATGCTTAGGAATCTTACCTAAATCATTCCTGCCTAAATGAACTATATAGAATAAGTCTCTGTCCCACTCAAGAATCACCTTAAACAATATTGGCAGTGACTAATCCCAACTCATTCCCAGAAATACCTTCCAAATTATTTCATAAGAATGAAGATCTAATCCTTGGTTCAAGCTACCCTTATGGATGTTTGCTTTGCTGTCATCGTGATTAATATAGGAGTGTCTTAAAATCAGGATGCATAAATGGCCAAAATGGAAATGAAAAACATGAAAGAAGTAATTAAGAACAGATCATTAAACAACTAAAGAATGTGCTTCTAGTAAGCACTAGATGACCATATCCCAGTACTCTTACTCATCTCTACAGATTAACCTTGCATAGCTAGATTTGAAGCATACCTCATTCTTAATGAATGACTTAAGTAACAAATTGAAGGTAATAGCCTAGATCTTGAGCAGACCCTTTCCTAAATGAATGAGATGAAAAACAAACTGAAGGTAGTAATGTAGATCTGAAGCACACACCATTCTAAAAGAAGGAGATGGGTACCAAATTGAAACATGCCCAATACACACAGTACGCACCCCACACATAGACTAACACAAGCTGAGGTGCTTAAATGTAATCTTCCCAAACACCAACGACCCTCCATCCTGACACTCCACTTGTAAAAATCTTCCCCATCAACCCAAAAGAACTCTACAAAAACAACACCCAGCTCTAGACATACAGCCATACCATGTGGAGCCTCATCTACTAAGCCCGCAAAGCAAACCAACACAGTACCCATGACTCTAGTCATAGGGGACTCCACTGTGCAGCATAGTGATGTCCCTTTAACTAGGCTGAACAAGGAGAAAGTAATAGTCAGTGGCCTATCCGAATCCAGGATCTTGGAAGTTATACACACACTCAGGTCATTGCACCACAGGTACCAGTGTATCATAATCCATGTAGGTGTAAAAGACCTGAGACATACCTCCCTAGACTATATGAAGAGAAACATTATGGAGGTCTCAGACTATGAGTGTTAGGCTGGTATGTGCCTAGCATTACACAACATTCTACCTTCACCAAGGATGATACTGCAATATGAACAGAAGATGATTGACTTTATTAATTGGTTTAGTTTCTGGTGTCATTCAAGAGGGATAAAATATCTGTCAGCACTGGAGGATGTGATCATCAGACCATGCTGCTTTGCTAAGGAGGGGCTGCACTTGTCTCCTATAAGCTTTCGGATATTGGTAAAATACTGTCCTCCTCAACTGAGCCTTTCTTACAAAATTCCAAATTGAAAAATTTCCCAGCATTGCAAAATCTGTCCAAAGCAATTTAAAGGTATTACTGTTCAATGCCAGGAGTCTAAACAAGAAGCTCCACTCCCTCCAAGTTCTTCTCACCTTGGAAAATTGAAGACATCTATGCAGTTACCGAGACATGTTTAAAAGCTGCTGGGAGTACCCCAGCAGTGCAAGCTTCAGTGCCTTATACACATTTAGACCAGCAACTGCATAGGAATGACCAAAACTGGAGGTGTCTTGATCTACATAAATAACAAGCATACCCTGAGATTGGCCAAACAGGATGACACACTAGAGTTTTTCTGCATACAAATTACTATTGACACCATATCCTAGCAAGTTTTAAGTCACCCTACATGACTCAGGAAACCAATTTCCCATATTTACACCTACTGGAGACAGTCACGATTCAACCAAATACCATTCTCATGGGTGACTTTAATTACCCCTCCATAGACAGGGAATCCTACATAACTGCAAATTTCCAGACATAGAGATGTTTAGACTTTGTTAGTACAAACACCATAGACCAGATAGTGCGTACACCCACTGGAAGTGCAAACATATTAGACCTGACACTTACAAATATGGGACAATGTTGCACCACCCCCCTCCATGGTGTTGTGTCCTCTCTGGTGAAGTCAGACAACAAAGTTGTCTCAGAGATAAAATCCAGTTCTGTAACCCCAATAAACTTGCGACAGTTAGGAACTATTCCAAAAAAACTCTCTTATTAACTGATAACCTGTCAAAATTTCAAGTCCTTGTTATTGCAGATAACACAGCAGCCTATTTCAATACTGTTAAGAGAAACTCTGTATAACCGTGTTAATAGTTGTATAGAAGCTGATGTACCCAGCAGAATTAACCTTAAATCAAACTAAAAAAAAAACTACCACAGTGGAAGCAAATATTAAACAGGTTGTACAATATGAAAAAAAAAGTCATAGCTAAATGTAGGAAGTACAACATCCAAAAAGATAAAACTTTTCTCATCAAACAACCGTAAGTCCTTCTTTAACTATGTCCAAAACCTTAAAGGCAACACACAATAGTGTGCCAAACTGGTAGTAAATGGAACCACATTCACAGAATCAGAAGATATAGTATAGTAATTCTACTGGCTGAGGATTTTGGCTCCAGTTTCACCCCCCCCCCCAACTGCCTCCCAAGAAATATCATCAAACATAATTTCGCCAACTTTAAAAAGGAAGCAGGTCCTAAATGCACCGACTAAGGCCAAAAACACAGCCTTGATGGGCCCAATAATATCCTGGGATGTCTCCTAAATCATCTGAAATATGACTTAGGGCCCATGGAGTTACTTTTCAACCATACCCCCCCCCCAAACAGGCTTTGTGCCATGTGAATACAAGACTGCAATGGTTATTCCTCTGTACTAGGGTGGACCCTCAACTGATTCTTGAAACTACAGATCCATTATTCTGACCAGTCATATTTGTAATGCCATGGAAAGACTTATGCAAATGATTAATAATTACACAGGAAACCTTCAGACATTGGATCCAACCCAGTTTGGTTTTGTCAAGGGCAGGTCATGGCTACTAAACATGGTGGACTTCTTTGAGAAGGACAGCACAGCAATGGATGATGCCAAAATGGTACATACTGCTTACTTTGACATGGCTAAGGCATTTGATACAAAATTTCACCTGGATATTTTAATATACTCACGGAATTAGGCATAATCCCCTGTGTAACACACTGGATAGCCAAATGGCTCACAGATAGAACATGGGAATTAGGAACCTGGGTAGACACCTTCCTTAAGAGGCCTGTTACCAGTGGAGCCCCTCAGGGGTCCGGTTCTTTTTCACATCTGTTTCTCAAAAGTGAAGGCCAATGTCAAGGGCCTCTGGCTGGCTAAGTTTGCAGATCATTGCACATTAGGAGCACTAATCAAATCACCCCAAGACACAAACATGTTGCAGGGAGGTCTAACACAGACAACTAACCAGCTCCAAAGCCATGGGTCAAAATTCAATGCCAAAAAATTCCTAATTGTACCTTTTGGAATGTCGGCCACCCCAGGAAACTACATCATCGATAAAACATCTCTAAGAATAGACCTAGTCGTCAGGGTCGTTGGAACACATGTAGGTAGTAATCTGGCTTTTTACCAACATGTGTCTAAGGTAGTAAGAAACTCATTCTATGCCACTCAGCTGATAAGTTAAGGCATAACATCCAAGTCCAGGAAGTTAATCTTGAAACTTTATTCTGCCCTCATCAGACTCATCCTGATTGGGCACATGCAACAGCTGGGATGTCTATATGTGCCTGCTACTACTCTCATAGTGTTTCTGTATCTCAGACATAATATTTATGAAACTCTTGGATCCCTATTGAAATGTTGGGTACCAAGAAGCCAAGAAAAAAAAAAAAGACCAGAAACCCAGGAGAATAGGAATGTTGAAGATTCATCTTCTCCTTTAATTTTCTCTTTTGTTCACCCCAATGTGTGTGTGGGGGGGTAAACCACCTCCAAAGATATATATATATATATATATATATATATATATATATATATATATATATATATATACACCAACTCTGAGATCACCATACCTCAGGGAAAAGAAATGGCCACCTTGGACTTAGTATATATAAGTTCGTTCTTTCAACCATTCAAGCTCTGTGTTTCAGGATTCAATCTAGAGAGTCCAGCAATTTAAAATGGTTACCAAAATGTTTATTACTAAAGTAAATGGGTTACAGATATGACAGAATTATGCCAGCATTCTATATTTTGGATTAATATTTAAACAATATTTATCACAAAAGATTTATCAAAGAACACTATGATAAGTGATCAGGCTATGTTTTCAGGTACTGTACTGCAGAAGAACATAGCTTGAATTGATACTGTGATTCTAAATTAGGTATTCATATGGTGGGAAATGAGCTGGCATTTAATTTTGTCACAAGCCACTTAAACATTTAATATGATGTTGTACATAATACCATGTTATGCAATTATTGTTAACTTTATTTAAATATGTTAAATGATCTGCTTCAGAATGCAAATTTATTTTATAAAATTAATTTGAAAATGCATTTTGAAGTTCATGATCCTTGCCATCTGTTGAATTTCTTTTTCTGAAAGCCGTTCTCTGTTCTTTTCTAATGAGTGATGGGAACTCAGTTTATTCACAAGATCTGTTAACTCCTTTCACACAAATTTCAAACCTCATTTGCAGATAAGCAGTTTAACATAAAATATTTTGTTAAGTTATAAACTATTAGGTCAATTTTTCGAGAAGTTCCGAAGGGATGGCAAAGCAAATAATTAAACTGGCTGTGGTATATATAGGCATTTAGGTTTTATTTCATTTTAGTGTATAGACCTACAAAAGCACTGACTGCAAACTAAAAGTAATCAAACAACTGATGTGAAGTTCATTTTCTGATTTTGAATATTTTTTTAAGAACAGAAGGCTGATTCCCATATAGAACCAAAAATCAATATTTGTCTTCACTGTTAAGCTTAGTAAAACATAAAGTACACATTACTTTTGCTGATTTTAACTTTTCCATACATATAGAAAAAAGCTGAAAATTCAGAAATGTTGTGCCTGAGATCATGGATAAATCAACATTATTTACTATGCATATTCCATGTGCCCTGAAGCTTATAAACAATGCAGACAGCCATGCAAGAGCATGTGACAAGTTGCTTCTTGTCATTGCTATAGCAGGGACCCTTGGAAGATCATGTTGAACCATTTCATGGTTGCAGTAATGTATAAGCAGCCATAGTAAGCAATGACTGAGCACGAGCATCCAGGGTAGTTGTCAAGAAACAGTGCTTAAGGTTAGTAGAGCTTTGTGCAGATCTATTTTTGCAACTCAAATTTAAATATACACAATTTGTTGTGGAAGGAAGTATGATAAATCTAAGATGGGTGTGTACAGGCAGTAGTATGATCGCACACACACACACACACACACACACACACACACACACACACACACACACACACACGTAATGGACACAAAACTGAAAAGTGATGTGGTGATAAATCCAGGGGTGCAGTAATTAGGGGAAAAGGGGCTGTGAGACATGCACAAATATAATAAATTGAAATACTTGAATGTAAAAAATGTGAAAAGCACACGGGGTATCTGTTGCATAGAAAATAAACAAGATGTATCAAATGAAACAATTTATAACATCATTGTTTCTGTACTATGATGCAAATGTCATAAATATACACATCTACAACCTAGAGTGGATTTTGGATTTGAACCCAATAACATTTTTACTACCATTCTACAAAACACTTCACATACAAGCTAAATCACAGAAGTCAGCATATTGATGGTGTCACTGAAGTGCATAGCAGGTGAATACATACACACTTACATATATACATACAAATATTTCATAGATTCATAGGAGGTTATTAGGTTAATGGATCTAAAACCCTTACAAGCCTAGCCATATTTATCCCAAGTTACCCCAATTGTTGGTGGTTAGATGAGTGACATTTGCAGAGATAAGGGTCTATGGTAGTTAATACCAACTTTCTCTGTCCACGTGGGAAATGGGCACCAACTCAAGAGTGAATCTGAGGTCCCCCACCCATTGACCTAGGTTGCATTTGAAGAGGGTCAGGAAGGGTTTCTGCTTCACGTGAATTGGAAGTCTGTTCCAAAGAAGTGGCAGTCTCTGGGAGATGTATCTATCTCTTCAGCATGACTTGTTCATGTCAGAGGGTAGGGTAAAATGCTTGGAGCGAGTGACCCTCCTGCAGTTTAATTTATGAATGTGTATTCTTTCCATCAGGGCTGGTTCAGAGACACCACATAAGCCAGGCACAGGTCAACTCTTAGCAACCTGTAAGAGAGAGAATGCAGTGAAAGGGCTTATGTGTAAGACTTGTTTTGCGTAACCTATAATTTCTTGGTGAGACACTTCTGTGGTCTCTCCTATTGTTGCAGGTGACTCGTGAGGTACATGCAAAATGGAGCATTATACTCAATTATTGGTCTGATGTGGGCTGAGTATGATGGAATTATAACATCCTTAGCTCTAGATGTGATGCCTTTGTTGATAAGTTGTGCCTAACTGAAGGATTTCCTTACTACTGCGGATAAGTGGTGGTCAAAGTTCAGATTACTATTAACCTGTGTACCCAGATCATGCACCACTGGGTCTACACTTAGAGGGTGCTGTCTGTAATGTAATTAGCAGAGATGTCACAAAGGGAATAATAATGCATTTTTTGCCTTTAGTTTTAATCTGTGGCTTTGGCACCAGTCATTGGTCTGTGTTAACCCTGTCTGCAGAACATTAACATCAATGGGGGGGGCTCAATGATTACTCCCCATTTGCAATCATCAATGAACTTGGTCAGCCACAGGCCATCCAAGTTTGCCTGGACTTCTGATAAATAAATTCAAAACAGTATGGTGCCCAGCACAGAACCTTGTGGTACTCCATTGCTGACTGGTCTTTTGCTAGAGGTGAAGTCACCTACTTTGACAGTATGTGTCCAGTCAGTGAGCCAGTTGGCTACCCATCTGGTAATGTAAGGGTTAACATCCAATTGGGAGAGTTTCCTACTTGAGTGAAGGATTGTGTCAAATGCCTTAGCTAGGTCAAGATAGGCGGTATGCACTATCTCTCCCCCATCCTGGGCCTTGGTGGCTTTCTCAAAGAAGTCAACCATGTTTAACAGGCATGATATACCTTTAACTAATCTGAACTGGGTTGGGTCCAGAGTTTGGAGATTACCTATGTCATTGTTATTAAGGGCCATACTGTTTCTTTCCATGGCCTTGAAGATGAGGCTAGTCAAACTTATGGACCTATCATTTCCAGGGATGGTTGATAGTCCACTTGGTGCAGACAGATTATTGTTGCTATCTTCCATTCTGCCAGAACATAGCCAGTTCTCAGGTTGTGGTTAAACAGGGATCCAAGTGGGTCTGCTAGGTTATGTTTTAAGTTGTTTAAAAGGCAAACTGGGATATTGTCTGGTCACATTGATGCCATGCATTTGGCCTTGGAGAGCACCAAGATGACCTGCTGTCTTGAGATAACAGTTTGAAGAATGGGGGCAGGTATACTTTAGGGGGATGACTGGAGGGGACAAGGGGGTGAAGTTTTCTCCAAATCTGTCAGCTAGCAGGTTGGCTAATACCTCTGTTTGAGTATGGGTGGTGCCACCTGCAACCAGTTCAGCGCATAGTTGGGTATTCCTTTTTAGATTTGGATGTAGTTAAAGAATGCCTTCTGATTATCCTTAGCTAGGGAGGCTATTTTTATTTTGTAATTAGCTTTGGAGGACTTGACAAGATCTGTAATATGTTTGTTTAAGCTAGAGAGGGATTTCTTCCTCTGCTGAGTCAGGGTGGCTTGTTTTTTTGCAAGACCTGGTTTTAATCCAGTCGGGTACATTTGATTCTATACAACTGCTTAAGTGGCTATACAGGGCATTGGTGTACACCTCTGCATAGGAGTCCATGTTATCTGCATTCAAGGGGGCTTTGAAACTTCTTATACCTTGACTTAGCAGGAGGTAATTTGTCTTAGAAAAATTCTTAAGCATTTTTGAACTTGATGTGGTATTTGGTCTTATAATTACATTGAATGAGACGTATTTATGGTCCAATCTCATCAGGGAGGACATCACACTGGGAGGGGGGGTGTTGTAATGCTCTCCCATGTTAGCGAGTACTTTGTCAAGGACATTTTAGCCTCTTGTGTTTGTTCTGACTAGCTGTTCCAGAGCATTTGCAATGACAAAATTCAAGAACCTTTGAGCTAGCATGTTTGTGGTCATGTATATTTCCCAGTCAGAGGTAGGATAATTAAAATCACCCATGAGTAAGGCATTTGGCTGTATAGAAAGTGACTCCAGTAAGTCCAGGTATGTGGTATGCTTTTCCTGTTTCATGGTGGGGGCTTATAGCTAGCTATGATGTGGCATGGAACTTTGTCTATAGTTAATTGGACATGGAGTAGCTCAAGAGAGTCATATTGTTTGACCAGTCTCGAGGTGTACATATTCTTAATGAAGATGGAGACACCTCCTCCTTTGGTTCTTTCACGCTCAGTTTGTTCTGAATGTATGGAAGGCATTGTAGCCCTGCATGGCCAGGGTGCTTTCCATATCTTTGAATCATGTCTCAGTGACTGAACAGATATCAGTATATTTCAAAGTGAAGAGTGCTTCCAGTGAGTTCAGTTTCTTGAATAGACCCTATCATTAAGCAGCAGTACCTTGAGTTTATCTAGAGAGTATTTTGTTATTTTTGGGAGGTTGCTTATTTTGACACTGCCTAAAAAAGGCACAATAAATATGGATAATGCCTTTTCAAATATCCAAAAGCCCAGAGGAGACAGGTGCAGACCATATCTAACAAAGCAATGTGGCCTGTCAACCATGTCTTCCAAGGCTGACAAATATTGGTCTGACACCAGAAGCTAAGCCAATTGTTAAAGTCAATCATTTTTTTGTTTGCATTATGGCATCATCCTTGGAGAAGGTAGAATACTGCTTAAGGCTAGGCTTATACCTGCCTATGACATATAATCTGAGAGCTCAGTCATATCTATATTTATATAGTCCATTAAGGTACATCTGAAGTCATTCACCCCTGCATGGACTATGAAGGAGATATACTGGTACTTGTGGTTGAGTGACTTGAGTACTCGAGTGACCAGATGAATCCTGGCACCTGACAGGTGGCTAACTGTAACCAGTTCCTTATCCAGCCTGGTGAGGAGAGCATCCATGCATCTCACAATGGAGTCACTTATGACCAATACATTAGGTTGCGTGGTGTTATGCCCTATGGGCTTATTTGTTAAGACACTGTTGTGTGTGTTATTATGTGTTGTGGTTGTTTTTTGCAGTGTTATGTGTGTAAGTGATTTCTGTTTGGGAAGCCTATGAACATTTGGCAAGTTACTAGTGAGTACCTACAAATACGTGGATTTATCTATCATGTCCATATTTAGTGTGGGAAGAGTGTGCGTGTGCGCTGACAATCTGTTTGGCATTCAATTTGTCCTTATGTGAGAGTCTTGCCTCCAAATGCATAGTGTAACTACATCTCTTACATAAAGTATTTCTTTGTTTCAGGAGCAAACAATTGTCAGTATACATGAGATAATTGCTACATTGCCTCAGGATGCCCGTGTCTATCAGGCTGGCCATAGAGATGATGGGAAACTGCCCATCCATGATAGAATGCTCTTACTGTATGTTTTATTAGGGAAGGGAATGGGTTAATTTGACAGGATTGTGATAGTGGCACCATGACTACAAAAGGGATCTATACTTTGTGTAGGATAAGGTTGATCAATAAGGCAGCATTGCTCACTGCACAATTGTGTTGCTCCTAGAGCAGCAGAAAAGCTTGAAAGGGTTTTACTGACAGCTGTTTTAGGGAAAAACTGAGCTTCTAGGCTTTTGTGTCTACACAAGGGCAGTGCTGACTGCCGCTGCAAGAAGAGCAGTGCAATGCAAACATGAGGCTTAGATACGAGCAAAGAGAAACACGTTTTAAGCTAACAATCAGGAAACCACTCAATAAGCCCTAAACTAACTATCCCCAAATCAGACAGGTCAGACCAGCACACTTGTGCTACAAGGTTGCTGAAAAACACCTTTTTAATGTAGAATAGCTGGTTTGGAGTCCAAGTGTAACAAGACCACACAGACTACCTACAACAACCATACAACTAATGGATAGAATGCAATATAATGCAATTAAGTACTTAAAGCAGCAGCAGACAATGCATTTTTTTGAAACTGTTAAAGCACAATCACAGTATATAAGAGAAGTGCAAAAAAGATACTTAGGGCCCTTTGTGTGCTTCACAGCTCATCTAGACCAGGTAAACACCTACTACCACTAGTTGAATGATTCCAGTCCTCCAAATGCATACTTCTCAACTGTCCAGATTTTTGCCTCATATTTTTGGTTTGTTCCTCAGAAAATCTGTGGTTTTCTGGCAAATCACTTAGTTGATCTGAGGATTGAAGTTACCAAATAATGACATACATTTGAGTTTCTGACTTCAAATCATTCAAAAAAAAATTCTAAGAGCAATATTTAAAATATTTCCATATTTTTGGGGCTTTGTCCTCCTATTTTGTTAGGCTTTGTCCACATTTCTTGCACTAAGAGGTTGAAAGGTATCTCCTAATGTAAAAGCACAGTAAAGGAGTGCCTGGAGTGACATGCTACCACAAACAAACGTAAAAGTTATGAAATGCTACCACAAACCAACGTAAAAGGTTTCTCATCCAGAAAAAAAGAGGTCATTGTTCCCCTCTACTCATCACTCATTAGACCCATTATAGAGTACAGTGCCCCTTTTGGTATGTACCTCACAAGACATCTACAACAACTGGAAAGGCCGCAGAAATACCTAGCAAAGAGGATTACCAGCCTCAAACAGATGCCCTACGCAGACTGTCTCAAAAAACTTCAGCTTTACTCCGTCGCATATCACCTACTCAGAGGTGATCTCTGCCTAACATACAAAGCTATGTCAAACCCAGAGATGTTGGACGTGCTCCACTTAAAGAAGTCCCAATCCCTCCAAGCTACATGCTCTAGGGACCTAAACCTTGTCACCACAATAAACAGAACATGCCGGAGGGATAGATTCCTGTCCCAGAGACTTCCCATACTCTGGAATAAACTACCTATCTATATCAAACAAAGCTCCTGATTAGCACTCTTCAAGAAAAATCTTGATGATTGGATGGGAAATTGGAAATTCACCCCAGGGATCTCTTCTGTGGCTCTGCTCGACAGTGGCACAAGGAAATCATTTTCTTGGGTGGCAAAATCCAGGGTATCTTTTTGGCTGGGCTTGTATAGGCCCTAGGGCCTATAGCCAAGTACCTACCTATGAACCTATAAAGATACGGATATAATAGTGTACTTTAAACTGCTTATAAAAGTGTGATCATTCAGTAAAGGTCTTTGCTTTGTATAAATGAGCCAAGAGTGACTCAACTGTACAGAATTTATAAAGGCACTAAAAACAGATAAGCTGATTAATAAGCCATCCAGTGAATAAAAATATATGCAGAAATCTCAAGTGTTTCCTCAACCTAAACAGACAAGGCTACTTCCTAGTGCAGTAGATGGAAAATCCACTGACCTCTTGATTTAAAAAAAGTGCCTGCTAGACTGTAAAAATATACTACTTTATCTAACAGCTAATTAGATAATGAATTCAGAGCAAGCAAATCAATAGAACAGACAATGAGAGGAAAATGCACTTTTTTTCAATGTAAGCACAAGTAAAGGCAAATAAATAATTCAAGATAGCAGCAGTGTAGAAGGGGAGGAGCTTATTAAGCTCAGTTTACTGAAGGCGTGGGCAGCTTAAAATCAAAAGGTTTTAAAAAGCAGCTCAACAAAGTGGTGGGTCTGAAGATGGAACATGGACTCACCAGCAGTGCAGGCTTGAAATCTTTTCACCAAAAGACAAAGACCCAGAAATGTGTTGTCTACATAAGTATCATTCAAACAATTTAACCAATGAAAAACATATGAAATGTGTAGCCTAGCTATTTAAAACTGTCTATCTCTTACATAGAACAAAAATTGAAAGCAGCTTTATCAACTCACAGACAAGAAATTATAGGTTTAATTTCCTCACCCAGCAGGTAATCATCAAAATTTGTAGGAGAAAAGGCAATAGCATATTATGTATTTGATTTGGTTTATTTTTGTTTGACATGTAATTATTTTTAATTTAATAAGGAATTATGTTATCAGGTTCAATGTATTGCTATGGGGACTCATTTTGCCCCATATATGCAAATCTATTTATGGGTTTCTTTGAAACAGAGCATCTTTACAGACAGGAATTTTTTTCATACGTTTGTACTCAAATATTAGAGATACATAGATGACTGTTTTTATATGGAAAAGAGGGTATGAATTGGTTGGCAATTTTATATAACACTACACAACTATAACTTTGGTTATTAGGTATGATGGATTGCACTGTGGAAAAAGTATAGTTTTTTGGATGTTCACCATGAAGGTTTATCTAATGGCAAGGTGAAAACAAAAGTTCATAGGAAGTTTGAGAATAGCAGCCATTTTTTAGATGGGAGTAGTTGTTATCCCCCGTATACCATCAAGGCTCTTCCCTTTGGTGAGGTTTTATGGATTTCTAGGTTATGCAATGATAGTGATGAGTTGGAAAGAGAGTTGCATAAGACAACTATTATGTTTCTAGAGAGGGGATATGATAAGGAAATTGGACGAGAAGTCATTATATCGAGTAAAGAAGGGAGACGATGTTAAAATGGGCAGAATTACCTGTAAAACATGGGGGTGGGGGAGCAGTGTATCAATATTAAAAAAGAACATATGTAGTGACCACCTATACTATGTGAAAAAGTGATAAACATTATAAGATATTATTGAGGTTTTCTATTAAAATTTAAGGAATTTATAAATATGTTGTGATACCCCTTTGTTTTCATTTAAAAGGAGGCATAGCATTAAAGATATGATTCTTCATAGTAAATTCCTTTTACATTGGAACAGTTGATTTAAAAAACCTAGACATATGGGAACTTTTACTTGCAATGGTTGCATTAGTTGTAGATATGTTGTTAAAGCATTTGGTAGGATTAATGGAATATTTTTAGAGCCACTGTTGCAACACAGAGGGAATTGTTTATGCACTGAAATGCCCTTGTAAATTGTTTTATATAGGGGAAAGCAAGAGGGCTTTCAAGCTTAGATTACAAAAACATGTTAGTGATATTAAGAATGTTAGATTTGGAAGCTGTCTTACTATGCATTTTAAATTATATCATAATAGTGACCGGGGGGCATAAGGGTACCATTTTAGAGCAAATAACTGCTTATGATAAATGTTTGGACATTAAAAAGAAGTTATTGTATAAAGAAGCTGTATTTATCTTAAAATATGGTACCCTGACCCCTGCTGGACTTAATACTAATTGTAATTGAAAGTTTTTAGTTTAATTAGTTGATTATGTAATAAGTAGCAGGAGCTTTTAGGATTATTTAAGATTTGCAATTATGTGATGTCTTTACTCCTTGAAGGCTTTCTGAGCTGAAGCACTCGAGATATGTTGTGGATTTGTGTTTTATAATAATTTTTTTTCACTGTTTCTTCTGGCCTTTGTCACTTTATCTTTGGATTTTTGCTTTCTGTTGTGGTGCAAACACCAGCAGTGCTTTAGTTTAAGCAGGCTTACAATCTTTTCAGAAAAAGACAAAGGCCCAGAAACTCACGGTGTATTTAGTCATCACTCAAAAATGTAATCAATGAAAAAGCATGTGAATTGTGCAGCTTAGATAATTTAAATGTCTGTCTTTCACATAGGACAAAAACAGCAGGCCAAGCAGAATTGTTAACACATAAAACAAAATGGAGCAGATAAAATAGAAAGTAGCTTTTTCAACTCACAGACAAGAAAATGTAAGATGATTTACCTCACCTAGCAGGGAATTACCAGCAGTGCTTTAGTTTATGCAGACTTGAAAAAATTTCAGCAAAAGACAAAGGCCCAGGAATTCAATGTATATTCAAGTATCACTCAAACAATTTAACCAATGAAAAGACATGTCAAATGTGCAGTCTAGCTAATTTAAATGTAAATATCTCAAATACAGCAAAAACGCAAGGACAAGCATATTTATTAAAACAAAAAAACAAAATGAAGCAGGTAAAACAGAAAGCACATTTATCAACTCATAGACAAGAAAATATAGGTTAATTTCCTCACTCAGCAGGGAATCATCATCAGTGCTTTATTTTATGCAAGCTTGAAATCTTTTCAGCATTAATGCCCTTTTAGTCTGCTAGTATACCAAAACTTTGCATTCCTACAGAATCTTCTCCATAGGTTGTATCATGATTCGCTACTACTTTTTGATAGCCCCAAACATTCCTAGAGGTAGTTGTCCCTAAATGCCATATATTCCTGAATAAGATCTCCTCTTAGGTATCTAAAAGAGACACTGTACAAGTTCAGATATTTTCACATCCATGGATTACCTTGATATATTTCTGTGAGACTCCTTCCAGTCTAATCATGCTTGTTTTCTTCATAGGTTTCCATATTGTTATTTCATGCTCACATTTGAGTCTAATATAATTGACAAACAATGACTTCATCATGTCTGATTTCCTGGACTTTATAAATCTTTTTATACAACTTACAGTTCTATACTTATTATTAACTAATGGTTGATATGATTAGAAAAAACTCAAAGTTGGATCTACCCATGTATGTAGGTCCTTAAATAATTCTACAGTTTCAATCATTGCATGCTTTATATTCACCTTTCAGTTTATGTCTCCATAATCTCATATGCTTAGTTTTTTATGTATTTATCAGCATGTTATTCCTTTCTGCCATAATGGTCAATTTAATCAAGTTCTTCTGCAGATAAGCCAATCTGTAACACATGTAATCAGTTTTCCCAATTTCAGGTAATCTGCATGCAGACTGTAGAACACCTCAAATGAAGAAAAGATAGGGGTGAAAGATACAATCTAAACAAGTAATGGCCTAGGACAGAGTCCTGTGTGACACTCTAACTATAACCAAGAATAAAATAAGATATTTTTTTTTTTTTGCCCATTTTTGGGTTTTGGATCATACATTTTCTTTCTTTTTTAGGCTACTGCCTACTGCACACTAAAAATTGTTTTAATTTTTATTTAATTGTGAATTGTTAATTTGGTTTTTTTTTTTTAAACCAAAGTAAGTAGATAAAGATGGTTGCTTTATTTATATATATACATGAATGAAGCGTACCTACGTGGCGCTTGTTGTGGTTTTTATGGAACAATAAAGAAAGTTTTACTTGACTTTTCCGTGTGGTGACTCCTGTTTGGATCTACTATTGGTATAACCAAGAATACCATCTGTGCAGTTGCTGTATGATACTTGCCATGTCCTATTAGTAAGCCATGCAGTTAATTATCTTATCAAGAATACATCAATATCTATTTGTTCTAATTTATTGATCAGTGTTTTGTGTATGACCCTGTCAAATGATGAAGTTAAATCTGTATAAATTACATCACAGCATAATTTTTCATTCATAACTGTTAATATGTTGTTATAGAACATCATGTTACAAGTGGTAATAGATCTATTTTCAACATATGCATGCTTATATATGGTTTCAAGGCCTAACCTTTCCAATTCTGACAATAACTTATCCATGTTACACATTTATTGAAATGAAGCAGAAATGTCACATAAAAGAGAATACAACACTGACAGGATTTGAACCCCATACCCTTTTCACTGGCATTTTGTCAAACACTACATTTACAAGATGAACCACAAAAGCAGTCATGCAGATGGTGTTACTAAAGCACATAGTAGATGATTGTAACATATTTACAGACTTAATACAGGACTATAAAAAGGCATACAACTCTGAATGCTATTTGAATCCACCACTGTGGTCACTGTTACTCTACAAATCAATTCATTAACAAGCTAAACTTCAGAAGTGGTAATGATGGAGTTGTCAGTGAAGCACATAGCAGGTAATTGTTGCACATTTACAGAATGGAAGCAGAAAAGACATACAGAACTGAGCGGTTTTCAATCCTTCACTGACTCTGCACAGGTCACTTCATTCACAGCCTGAGTCACAGAAGCAGTTCTCTTAGAGTCACCAGTGAAGCACACTGATTGGTGCACACTTACAGAATGGAAGCAGAAAAGCAAAACAATCGAATTCAACCCTTAAGATCTTTGAATCTTAACACTGTTTTCACAGTCTATAAAACATTTCATTAACAAGCTGAGCCACAGTAGCAGTTACACTGCAGCTGAAAGTGAAGAACATAGACGGTGATTGTCTTGCATTTACAAATGCCATCTTATTTTGCCTCATTACTCTGTACATTGCCTCATCACACAATCACAGAATATAATATAACCAACCATATTATGTTGGCTAGCTATGTCATGTGCTTGCTTTTCTGCATCACATATACACCCTGCATGTGGCTGTTCCCCATCCAAATTCACATGGAAAGTTAACGCATTTGCTATTGTGATAAACCCTAAAATAACTGCCCTGTATATCTGTTTGACCAAGGACATATGGCCACATTCAAATATAAAGCAGCACAGTTCTGTTGTATAGCATTTACATGTTTTTACTTGCTCTGCCATCTTGTTTTGCCTAATTATCATAGGTGGTGCCTCATTATACATTCATAAGCATATAGCACTGTTGACCACATTATTTGGCCTAGAGACAGTATGTTGCTGGTTTTCTGAATAATACACATCCTGAGTGCCTGTGCTCATCACTCAAATTTATTTATCATGATATCGTAAAGTTTGCTGACTATGGCTCAAAAAGCAGTACATAAACACACACTCTAACAGCTATAAATAGACAAACAGATATAGATATATATCTATTGATGGCATCCCTGAAAGGTATCAGACTATCAGTTTAATACCTTTCAGAGTGCTTTTAGTTCATCAGGTGTGTCTTTTACAGGTATATACTATTATTGAACATGGTTTTAACAATTATAGTATTTACAAATGAAATCCTGAACAGAATGTAATCAAGTAGGAGCAGTTTACTGCCATTTGCTTGTCTGAAGGTATACTGACAGTGATTGCATTGTTTTGGTTTCTATTTTTAAGAGCTGGCATTTGACAGTTTAGAGAGTTGGGGAGGGGACACTTGTCACTTGCCTAAAATGCTTTTAGCAAAATGCGTAGCTATTGTGTGTGTTGTCATGTGGGACCAGTTTTCATTTAGGAAGTTTGATTAA
This sequence comes from Protopterus annectens, assembly GCF_019279795.1. Classification (NCBI taxonomy): domain Eukaryota; kingdom Metazoa; phylum Chordata; order Ceratodontiformes; family Protopteridae; genus Protopterus; species Protopterus annectens. The sequence goes on from NC_056735.1 coordinate 1,986,149,632, forward strand.
TTTGATAAATGCTGTCAGTTCCTTGTCTGCAGGAATTCCAGCAGTGATTATGCTGTTTTAGTTGTTTCTTTCCCTCTTGGAGTTAGTGCAACCACATAGTTCATTTGTATACATTTAGGGAGGTATGTGGGGCTTGCCCCTCATATCGGGGGGTACAGAGGGGCTTGCTCCACTGCCTAACATGCTTTTAGTTAAATGATTATCCATTGTGTGTAGGTATTGAATTGTAGGAACAGTTGTCATGTAGAAGGTTTTACTAATTCAATAATTGTTGCTGGTTGTTTGTCTGGAAGAATACTGGCATTGATTACATTGTGATATTTTTTTTTGCGAGCTGGTGCAACTGCTGAGTTTGTACATATAAGTTTAGAGGATGAAGGGAGCTTGCCCCCTTAATAAAATGAGTTACGGTAAATGTTTAGCCATTATAAGTCAAGAAGTCTGCAGTTTGTGTACAGGTGAGATAGTGTGTGTTTGTGTTTATTTACTGATGAGTTATTACTTTTTTGTCTGTCTGTCTGTGAGTGTGTGTGTGTGTGTGTGTGTGTGTGTGTGTGTGTGTGTGTGTGTGTGTGTGTTACCAGTGAAGTGTGCTTGTGGCGGTATTTATACTAATGTGATTTTACAAAGATCTGTATGTTTGATGGGATTTTTTCAGTAAGATGATGCTTGAAATTTAAAACATTCAGCAAGTTTAAATAGACACACACACACACACACACACACACACACACACACACACACACACACATATATATACATATATATATATATATATATGTAGATATACATATACATATATATATATATATATATATACATATATATATATATATATATATATATATATATATATATATATATATGGGTCTAGGACTATTCACTGAAAGAACATTTCACTGAAAGTCAAATGACTGTGCACAAATCACTGAAAGCTCAATTCACTGAAAGCACAATTCACTGAGACACATTTCACTGAAAGTTATATATGGCTTTTTCCCCACTGTAGTGCAACCCTGGAGTTAGTATAATATGCGCCACAGCTGATGCCTAAAGTGGTTGATATATGCAGCTCTTATCCCAACATATACCATCTAGTATATGTGCTACTGCTTACAATCCATTATTGGGTGAGTTGTAAGTGAAAACACTTGGAATGTTTTTTGTAGAGATGGGAGGATACCCACAGAGACACCAGGGGGACAAGCAAACTCCATGCCTACATTGCTGGCAGTCACACTGGAAGTTTGTACCTTGTCCATTGGAGGTGAAAACCTTAATCATTATGCCAACTGGTCTCTAAATGAAGAAAACTCTACAGAAATTGTACTGCCCCTGACACAGCCTATGAAGAAAAAAGTGGAGGAGCTCACCCTAGAAGAAGTAAGAACAAAGAACAAGAAAAGGAAGTCAGGGAAAGCAGTAGGCTCAGATGAGGTCATAGCAGAAATGATCAAGAAGTTGGATGGTATGGGGTGAAATAGATCCTGAGGGTACTTAGCAGTGTGAAGAGAAAGGCTTATCCCAGATGACTGGAAAATAAGCATATTAGTTCCAGTATAGAAGAAGGAGCCGTGGTGGTGCAGCAGTTAGCATTGTCTCCTCACCGCAAGAGGTTCTCCCGTTCAATTCTTGGCTGGAGCACCTTCTGTGTGGAGTCTGCATGTCCTCCCTACAGTTGAGTGATGTCTAAAAACATGCAGGTAGGTGCTTGCATGAATGGGTGTGCCTTCTTTGAGGGTTGGGAATTGGGCTGGCAACTCGGCACCGTAAAAAATCCACTGCCAGTCATTAGTGGACTGGAGTTCCAGTGGCGACCCCTAACCGGGAAAAGCAGAAAGGCATTAGTTTAGTTCCAGTATAGAAGAACAAAGGGTGCATTCATAACTGTGAACAGTACAGTGGTATTGAACTCCTGTCACTCTGCATGAAAGCTCTGGAGAGGGTGATTGAAAAAAAATGCAATTTATTAGAAAGTAAGATGGGAGACGAGGAGTTCAGTTTCAGATCTGGATGCAGCACAACTGACCCAATTTGTGCAGTGAGACAGATAGCTGAGAAGAAACTAGATGAGGAAAGAGTCCAACTGGTCATTCCTAGACCTGGAGAAAGCATATGACAAGTTCTCAAGAAAGGTGATGTGGGCAGTCCTGCAGTTGTCAAAAGTCCCAGAAACATTGCTAGAATAAGTGTAGACTATGTATAAGGACTCAATGGCTCAAACATGAACAGTGTTCAGTCTCACAGAGGGGTTCCCAATGTGAGTGGCTGTGTATCAGGGTTCAGCTCTGAGCCCACTGCTGTTCATACTGGTGATGAGGTATTACCAAACAGGCTGAAGAGGAGATATCAACAACATTGCTATATGCAGATGATGTGGTATTACAGGCAGACTCTGAACAAGAACTTCAGCAAAGGATAAGGGAATGGAATGCAAAACTGAAAGTACATGCATTGAAACTGAGTACATATAAAAATTTGTAATGGTAGGAAATGGGGGCAATAAGAAGAAGCTGAGAATTGAGATAGAAGGAAAGATAGTGGAACAGCTTAACAGCTTTGAATATGTTGGAAGAATGGTTATGAAAAATGGAAGTCTAAATGAGGAGGTCAGAGCTAGAATCAGAGGGGTTGCATCCAACCAGCACAGTGTGTCAGTGTAGTACATGACAGAAGAATGCCAAAGAAGCTGAGAAGTAAGGTGTACAAAACAGTGGTGTGACCAGTACTACTGTATAGTACAGAAATATAGGCAGTAAAGGCAGATCAGATGATGAAGCTGGGTCTATATTACTTGATCAAATGATCACAATAGCGAACGCTCTAAAAAGCAAAAACGCAGCCCACTGAAGTGCTTTTTGTGGGATTGCGGTACAGTGAAGAACGGAATATTTGGCCTTTCCTCACTGTAGTGTGATCTCGGAGTCAGTATATATATTTAGCGGCGGGGTAAGGGTTTCAATATGCTGCATTTTCTCTCTTTAGAGCGTTTGCTATTGTGATCATTCGATCATGTAATACAGACCTGATGAAGCTAGAGCAATGGAAATGAAGTGCCTGAGATGGGTGATAGAATGCATACTGTGGGACAGATGAAGAAATGAACAGAAGACAAAGTAGCTTCAATTGCAGAGAAGGGCAAAGAGAACAGATTATGATGGCCCTGGTACATGTGGACAAAAGCAGAAGATACTCTGGTAGATTTTGGAACGATAGGAAGAAAGCAAGAGGAAAAGGGGGTGTCCAGTAAACAGGTGTATGGACTGTGCTAGAGACAACCTGTAACAGTCACACATGACTGTTGAAGAAGATAGGAGAGTGGCACTGAATCAAGAAATCAAGAGAAATAATGACAGTTGACATGATACCCTGACCCCATGTAGAAAATGGGAAAAAGAGTTTAATGATGATATTGATGTTGCAATATCTCAAATTTTTCTCCATGTCTAGTTGTGGCACACAGGACTAATATCCTTTTTGTGATGTAAAAGGGTATAGGGGTTCAGTCGCATTAGTGGCTTTAGGGACACACTAAATAGATTATTCCTGGTGTTCTCCCCTGACCCATATGTTTTCATTAAGTACCTCTAATGTACAAAATGAAGAATATACCTTCTGTCTAGTGTCCCCCTGCTCCTAAGTGCCATTAAGGGATGATGTTTTAACTTCTTCCTAGTGGAAAGTTTTCTGCCCTGACCCATGTCTGGGTTAAGTGCCATTAAGGCATGACATATAGAGAGTTATCCATGTTGTCTAGTGTTCCCACAATCTTATGTGTTATTAAGACATGAGAGTAAGAAGTGCTTTCCTGCCTCTATGTGCTATTAAGGTATAACACTAAAAGGTTATCCTTGATGTCTAGTGTTCCCCTGACCCTAATTGCCTTTAAGGCATGGTAGTAGAAAGCTATCCCAAGTGTCTAATTGCTCTCTGTGACCATTTGCTGTGGAATTTGCTCATTAGTGCATGGGAGTGTGCAGGTAAAATAACCCCAGCATCCAACCCCCATGCGCATAGACACACACACACACACACACACACACACACACACACACACACACACACACACACACACACACACACTCACACTCACACAGACAGACACACATGCACATACCAAACATACCTTAATAGCCCCCTACTGCAACCTTCCAGGCAGATATACACTCATTCATACATGCACATGTGCAGCATTACACATATACACAGACACTCAGACTCGCAGACACTCAGATTTAATGACACACAGAAACACATACACCCACACACACAACACCATCACCACCTGACTAGTAAACTCACCAGTAATTAACTCTGTAGTGATGGATGAACTTTAGCTTCTGAGCATGTTAATTTACACAGCCAAGCAATGCTCTGTCCTATAGACAAGTTTCAGTAAAGAGCACATGGATAATTAGCATATGTTCCCCTGAAATGCCTCATTAGCATTTAGCACAGCCACAGAGATAGTATAACATGGTGGTGCATATCTTCATGCTAAAGTACCATGGTGCCATGTTGATATGTGGAAAGGTATCTACAAGGGGTATCAGTATATCTCAAACTAACCTTTCTGAATTCAACCCTTTGTTTCCACAAATGTCCACAAGAAGTGAATTACCACAAGGGAAAATGCCCATAGGCCTTGGGTCAAGCAATTGTTACTGTTGTGTACTTTTATACCAACATTTATATTTAGAGAGCTGCCGGCCAAAGGCACCCAGCAGCAGTGTGACATGGTCAGTATCAGGCAAAGTTACTATCTTGGGTACTGGCTTCACTTGCATGAGACTGCATGAAATTTTATTAATTTAACCATAATTCTATTTTGCTTAGGTCAAAACAAGTTGCACATCTTTTGACATCTTTACACTCCAGTTAATGGTTTCCTCACAATGCAGATGTGGTTCCATTGATTTTGGATAGATCATAAACTGCTGTTTAATTCCCACCAGAATTACCCTATTAACACTTATTGTAAGAGTTCTTAATTTACATCGTGGTTATTGCTATTTATAAGAGTTCAAAACTTCTAAAAGACCCAAGATGTATAGTCTCTGGGCAAGCCTAGAATATGTAGTTTAGCCAGAACCTGCAGTAATGGTGCAATCACCTTCTTCATGGAGATTTAAGCTGGGTGTCTTTTAGCCCAGCTGAGAAGTAAAGAAGTTAGACAGTGCCTTATTAAGGTCTGAATCCTAGTGGATCCAGTTATTAAGGGGACAAACTATGATACCCCCTTCTGCTTCTAAGATGTTTTTGAATCTTTGTGAACATTTAACATAGACAGTACCATTATATGTACAGGAGAGACATGAACATTATATTAGACTCTGGGCTATATAGATACAACCTTAAAATGGAAGGACACACTAAAAATGTAAGGTACTAAATTAGGTGGTTATGTCCTTAGATTTTGGTGGTTATGTCCTTAGATATGTGTGATATTTGGAGAATGATCTATGAACAGGACCATGGTTACACCCACTCAGCCCCTAGTGAGCTATCCAATATCTGATTGGGCATTTCACTTTTATCCAAACCCTGGATCAGTAGAGAAATATAGGCTAACCATTTTGTTTCAGCTGATCATAATACAGTAACTCTGACAATGATGACTGATCGAAACGTGGAAGCATTCAAACAGGAGTGGTTAGTAGATCTGCCTTGTCTACAAAAGAAAGAGTGGAAGCAATGTAATAAAGAAATGATTCATGCATTATTTAGCACAGAAGTTACTCTCCTCGATACCTATTTTTGCATGGGGGGTCCTGCAAGTTCACCCTAAAAGACCTATCAGCTTCTGAACTGTTATAATTATCTCAACATGATTCTGCTATCAAGCAGTTACACAGGGCTATAGAAAAATGCAGATTATATAGATTCAAGAACACAGCACTAGTGAAGGAATATAGGCTGTGCAAGCTTATATTAGCAGCTGAAAAAAATGATAGCCCAATTAAAGAGAGCTGCCCTTCAAGCCCAGGCCAATGTGGACAGGCTAGGTAGTTTACTCACCTGCAGACTGAGGAAAGGGTAGGCAAAATGCATCATCAGTACCATGAGTGGATCCAATACTGGTGACTTAGGCAGCTGCCTAGGGCAAGTTGCTGGATTGGGGGCCCCAAAAGCATTACAAAAAATACTTATTTAGAATATAAAAAAGAAATCAGAAGCAAGTGCTGAAATGAAGTCTCAAAACCAAATGGAAAATCAGCATTCTGGATGAAATCAACTTCGGAAGCCAGTTTATTAAGGTCACAAACAAAACAAGAAACCACACATTAAAGCCAAGAAATAAAGCTGCGTTTTCATGAAACGGACTTCATCAGATGTCAGATATTAAAACCACATAAATACACTTGATATTATACCCGTCCCAATTACAAAACCACCAATCACAGATAATGCAGTAAATTAGATAGGATAAAATAAGATGCCCATTGCCAACTGAAAGACAATATTGAATTAATTCATAATATGTATAAAAACATGTTAAAATTCCCTTAAAAAGTAAAAAAATATCAGTATGAAATGTTTCCCTAAATAATGACAAACATATGAGTTTCAGACATCATGCCCTTCATAAAATGCATGCTATCACAAAGTATGCTATGTTTGTAACTGCCTACACATGTAAGACCAACATTTAAAATCTGCTCCTGAGTTTGGGTGTTTGTTTCTAATTCTTGAGATAAGAGGTTAGGAGTACATGCGAGTGTAATTGGTTGCACTGTATAGTGCTCACCACAGTGAGCTAAAATAAACTTCTAGGTCATCACTTATTTATTTGTTCACTCATTAATTTGATCAGAAGCAAACAATAGATGTGTATACAGTTGTATAAGTGGCTGTGATTGATTGTTTTATGTGTGTGTGTGTGTGTGTGTGTGTGTGTGTGTGTGTGTGTGTGTGTGTGTGTGTGTGTGTGTGTGTGAAGAAATATTTGTTTCCTGCATTCCAGAATAAATCTGATGTAAAGATAGGAATTGATTGTAGTAAACAGCATCATTATCATATGAACCATGTTCTTGAATTACGATACTTGGTTTCCTTGGTCTGTTGCTGTTGACAGTGTGTTTATTTTTGGGCTGTTAGTAAACTGGACACCATGACATTTATGAGTTTAATGCTGATATTTTAACTATGACTTTTTTTAATTATTTTATGTTTTGCAGTCACACAAATGTGAAATGCACTATGTTTGGAATACAACAGATTTTGTGGCAATTAATGAAGATGAACAGGGCTATGAGCTATTAATGAGATGCTTCCTGCAGTGCAATGTTTGTCTTTTGTGAAACTCAAGTCATTTTACCAGACAGTGCTACTGAACAGTGACACTTGAATCCAGTGGGTTGTCCCAGAATGTTAGCAAATATGTAGCACATATGTCTTTGAATTCCTGCACCTTTCACATAGCTGATGATAAGTGATTCATTATATGCTGTTTCACTAAAAGGAAAAGGAACATGAGATTCAATGTTCTTTAAATAGCATAGTTTTTAGTCACTTGTTACCCCTTTTAAGGGCTAGAGTGACACTTTTTCTGTGCAAGTTCAGTTTTTTTTTTTTTTTTTTTAGTTATTAAAGGAGTGGGTATTGTGCTGATATCATCCAATGAAGGGCTTAGTATGCTATTTAAACTGCTCACAGTGTGCAGATTTATCTTTGCATTGATGCAAAGACACAAAGATGCATTTTACATGTCTTTGCACATTATGTGTATTACGCATGTTAAGCTTGTTAGCTTGAAAGTTGGTAAGTTTTAATTACTTACCTTTGCTCTTTACTTGGCTGTCTTAATATTTAGTGAATAATGTTAATGGAGGAGATGGAAAAATACTGTTTATAGTACTTACTGAAAGGGGATTTTGATAAAACGTAAGGCTTATTTGATGTATGGTGTTTTTCATGAAGCCTGGAATATAGGTAGTCTTATATTTCATTAATCTATTGTTTTAAAAGAAGTTAATAGTTTATGGAGATCCAGTTCTGATAAAGGAACGGCATACATAATCAGATGTTGAATATTCAAAATTGCAGTATACAGAATAATATTGTTAGTGGAAGCTAAAAAAAAACTAGTTATTGCACCAGTGGAAGAAGAGGTATTGAAAGTAAACAGAATGAAGAAAGGTTTATATGATAATGAATTTGATTTTGTTGATATCAAAGGTTTCAAGTTAGTTACAAAGGTGACATAGAGCATTAAGGGAATCTGTCATAATGGTAGATAATATGGACCCCATGAAATTATGGGATGCAATAACATAATGAAAGGGAAATTTTGAGATAAAGGGCTGAGAAGGAAGGAAGTCCTAGTAATAGGTGACTCATTGCTGAGAGGCATTAAGAATATTTTGTCTACAGTCAGCAGGGACAAAATAGTGTCTTGTCTTAGTGGGTATAAAGTATTAGTATTCAGCCAAGCATTAAAAACATTGTCTGCAAAACTGAAAGATATAGTATTGTTGTAGTGACACCAGGTTTAAATATGTTGATAGATTGGATCCATTGATTTATGAAACTATAATCAAACTGCATTTAGTAAAGAGTAGTGTTCTATGTTGGTGACGTGATGTTATTCCAGCTCTAAGAGTTTTTAATTCATTGGAAAAAGTAGTGAAGTAATTTACAAATGTTTTAGTCTATGGGAGGAAATGATAGTAAATTCAATGTTCTTTGGTGTGGACGAATTACATTTGAGTCATCATGGAAATAGAGATTTGCCTAAGAAGCTTATAAAATATATCAATAATCTTCTTTTTATAGATGAATTAGTTAACATTAAGAGGGGTAGTAGTGTATGGAGGGACGCTAAAGATTTTACATGTGTAATGCAAGATGCTTGTATAATAATTTTCAGCAGTTACAAGTAAGAGTTAGTAAAGGATGTTATATTATTTTGTAATGGAAACTTGTTTTTCAGAAAAGCGCAAAGCTTTGCTACTTCTGTCTTATGAAGGTTATCACAAATATAGAACTGGTAACCAGACAAATATCCAACTGGTAAGATGGGTGTTTCTTGTTATGTGAATTAAAGGCTTTATGCAGCTGTTATTAAAATTGATACTAGGTGTGGAATAATTTCAAAAAATATAATGCACAAAACTTATTTTATAGGCAACTGAATCAAGATAAGGATGAGTTAAGTGAGTTTAAGAAATTTCTCGAGTCATACTTTTTATCAGATTTTGACATTATTACTTGGGTTCATAATGTGCCCAAGGTAAATTGGGTAGTTTTATCAATGAGCAATGCTGAGATAAATGGATTGGCTTGAATTGCTATACAGCTAGGATTTACTGAAGTGGATAAGGAAGCAACTAGAGCAAATAATATTCTGGATGTAATTTGTGGTTAAAAATGTTGCAGTACTGAAGACAAATTTCATTTGACCCAAAATTATATGGATATGACCATAAGAGGGTCTCATGGAATTATTGTGATAATAATATCACTATTAGCTTTGAAAGAGATAGAGGCAAGAAGGTATTTATAAGACCAATTTTAATAAAGACACTCTCCTGAGTGTCTGCCTGAGTACAGGCATTCTTACCACTCTACCACTTTCTTTCCTCCCCAGCCTCTGGCTTAAGAGTTTCCCTTCCAGAATACTTCTTATCTGTTTTCCTTGCCTTCATATCTCAGTTTACTGTTTTTATTCTCAGCAACTCCTACGTGGTGTAGCCCTGCTCCATTCACCCTCGCTATGTTCGGGCTCATTCAACTCCCCTACCCTACCCACATTCCCACACACCCCTTATATAATTTAATTTATACCTAATCCCTCCTTGTCCCTCTCCTCTAACCCCTCCTTCTCTTCCTGTCCTCAGAGCCAACTCAGGCAGTTATACCTCACATCTTGGTTATCATCAGGCCTACTTGACTAAGTAATACACAGAACCTACCTCCTTACTTATTGAATCATCCCTCATTGTACTCCTTCTTATTCCATAAATATTAATTACATCTATATCATAATCTACTTCCTTCCCTCTGGCATACAACTACTTATCTTCCACTTAAACAAAACATGTTTCTGACTTTCCTCTACATACCTCCTTTGCTTCTATTTTACCATCGCACATCCTATAATAGCCATCTGAAACTTGAAACTTCATATCCAACATCCACTCACCCTAATGTCTTTGTTCAACCTTCTCGCTTATTTCCAATCTTCCCATCCATCTTTCCTACAAATATTCTCCTTCCCAAAATCAAATTTCATCCTTCCCTCCAAACTTCTCTAAGAAGTTAAGTACTTCATCAGCTACCCGTCTCACTTACATGTTAACCCTCTCCCTAAAACTCTATTACTATCATGCAATATTCATCCTAATCCAGGGCCTAACTCTCCCTCCCCAGTCAACAACTCAACTGACTTCACTCTCCCTAAGAAACATGTATCTTTTTACTCAATGAATATTAGATGTATGCCGAATAAAGTAAGTGAATTTCATGCCTGTACCTTCACTCACTCCCCAGATATTGTTACCCTCACAGAAACTTGGCTAAGATCTCTTAACTCTGATAAAGAATTTCTCTATACAGGGTATAACATACTCCGACTAGACCACCAGAAAAAAAAAGGTGGAGGAGTAGTCATTGTCGACTTGAACCATCTTACACTTACTTTACTAGACAAACCCCATCCTTTCAGCCTGCAGAACTCCTAATTGCCAACCTAATTCTCAACATTCATCTTAAAATTACTGTAGCCACCATTTATATACCCCCTGGTGACAAAAGCCCTCTACTTGAACATATTCTTTCCTGGCTTACTCAATACATACATAATGAAACATCCTCCTAGGAGCTGTCAATATAAACTGGCTATCCCTTTGCTCACCTAACTCCACTTTAAGTATCAACTTGCATGGCTTCACACAGCTCCTATCCATACCTACCCATGCTAATAAAACACCCACCTCCAGCTCACTTATTGACTGGATATTAGTCTCAGACCCACATCAATATCACAACCCTGAAACACTGCCTGACTTCCTGAGCGATCACTCTCCAGTAAAAGTAATAAGATACTCTCCTCACTTCTCCAGACCACATAGATACATTAAATCACACAAGCTATTCAACTTTGATCCTGTAACTTTTAATATCCTCCTATCTAAAAGAAATTGGACTTTTCTGACCAATCTTCTCCTAGATGAAGCAGTCAACACATTCAACAAAATTTTCCTAAATATTCTTAACTCACTTGCTCCCTTATGCACCATACGTGTCAAATATAACATAAGCCCCTGGTTAACTAATGCTACCCACTCCTTGATGAAAACAAGAGATAGAATGTGGACAATCTGGGTAAAAACTAAGCTCCCCATTCACTTACAGAGATAAAAAGAACTCAAGAACCCTGCAAAAAATATATAAATAAAGACAACAAAGATTTCTATAATAACCCATCCACTCCACAAAGCTTAAATCCCAAGAAATTCTGGCACTCAATAAACCAAATACTTCACCCAGGTAACCCCTCATCCCCTAATCCATGCCCAACAAATGTACCCCAAGAGACTGCCACTATCATCCATTCCTACTTTATTGAATCCATTAGTAAGATGGTAAGTACTGCTCCCTCTAATTCTGACATGAAATATCCAGCAGATCCACCCTCCATTTAGACACCTGCTAACATAATTTGCCTTAATCCAATACCTACCAGCTATATCAAATCTCGTCTTCATAAACTAAAGCCCTGTTATGCATCTGCTGATAATCTGCCTCCCTATTTACTTTAGATAGCAGCAGACTCTCTAGGTCTCCTGGTCTCTATTCTGATAAACTGGTCATTCTCTGAATCAAAAGACCCCTCTATCTAGAAAGAGTTTTTTACCTTACCTATACACAAAGGAGGTCCCTCCATTGACATCAGGAATTTCAGACCCATAGCCATCCTGTCACCTCTCTCAAAGATGTTAGAAAAATGTGTGTATAAGGAAACCATTGAACATCTATTACAAGAAAATTTGCTCACCCCACGCAACATAGCTTTCACCCAAAACATAGCACCACTACTGCTTTTCTTTCCTTTATTAACACTGTTTCTCTGGCTAGGGACAACAATAAACTAGTGTCATGCTTATTTCTAGATCTATCTAAAGCATTTGATACAGAATCACACCCCTCTCCTCTGGATAAACTCATTAAGCTTAATTATTCCACCTCTACCATTACCTGGTTTTCTAACTACCTTACAGACCAAAATCAATCAAATAGCTCTCTGCTCTCTCTCTCCTCCTCTCCCTATCAAAATGGGTGTTCCCTAAGTATCTATTCTTGGTCCCCTACTCTTCAATATTTTTACTGTTCAACTCTATATCTCATGCCCTCAGTCAGCCCACAACCAATATACTGATGACTCTACAGTTATCTCCATTGTGGACACCTCCAATAACTTACATTCCATTACCCAGAAATCCTTCACCTCCATTGAGTCTTGGATCTTTAAAAACCAGCAAATTCTAAATCATAAAAAAAAAAAAAAACCTCTTACTTTTTCTTCCCAAAAACCTACACAACCTTAAATCCACTTTTGCTATCCACTTTCTAAATAAAACACCAATAGTAGCTGAAACCAACACAAACATCTCAGGGTCATAATAGATGACCAACTGAAACTTGATTTACATGTTAACAATTGTATAGAGAAAACCCATCAAAAACTTAGCCTCTTATATCGAAATAAAAAGTTCCTATGAAACACAGCTAAAATCTCCATCTGTCATGCCTGTCTCCTACCAAGCTTGCTGTACATCTCTCAGATTTCTCCAACCTCCAAATATCTCTCCTAACTAAGCTGGAGAATGCTTGTAAAGTGGCCAGATTCATTGCAAATCAGAGATACAGATTTCATCACTGCTTTTCACTAAAACAATTGAACTGGCTGGAATTAACCGACCAGCTTCTCCTTTCTCAGCTTCAAATTGTCCACTGTATCCTGTACCAACCAAACTTCTGTTCCAACCTGTCTCCTCTAATCTACTTCTACACTCTCTCTAGAACTCTCTGAAGCTCAAGACTAGAACCTACTACAAATATATAAACCAAAGAGCAAAACTGGTCAAAACCTCTGTAGATACCACCCTACCATCTCTTGGAACAAGCTGCCATTGGAAATTAGATCACTTAATCAACTCAATGAATTCAAAATAGCCACCAAAAATATATTAAAAGTCTCTGGTCTTGCCACTGTACTCATCCTCCTTAAACTGTTCCTTATTGATTGTAATCTTACTTTTCTGCCTTTTACTGGCTTAATTTCTGTTTAGTGTTAGCTCTGTTTGACATAACTAATTATTCTGTACTTTTATAGGGCCTCTTCTCTAACAGTCATCACATTGACTGTATTTTTAACTTTGTATACTGTATAATAAACCTGCATACTGTTTCCTGCACATATCCTAAGTGTAATGTCAATTATAACTGTGTAAACAGTCTCAGTGCTTTACTGCTTCTAACTTAAAAATGCTAATGTTTTTGATTTTTTTATGTAAATTTGTATAACTTAAAAAATGGAACTTACAGATGCTAATGTTTTGATTTCTATGTAAATTTGTGGAGATTTTCTCACCAGGTCTCTGCTGAAAAGGGGCTCAGCTCAGATGTACTAACTCAGTCAACAAATGTAAAATAAAAAAAATAATAAAATAAATAAATAATTTAAGAGAAGATATGGAGTATGGCTCAAGGAAGAATTAATGCTTGGAAAAAGCATTGAGGAAAAACTGAACTTTTTTCATGATTATTTTAATGGCTCGATATATAAATGGGTCTATATTAATTCAATGAAGGTTCACTTCAGGGAACCTCTCTTCATGTAACCCTAACCACCTAACATTCATTTCAGTGAATGTTCGAATCGAAAAAAAAAATTAAACAGGAAAACTAAGCACTTGGCCAACAAAACACTGGAACAGACATCACGGTATGTAAAACTAACCAAAGTGGAGGACTTCACACCCCACACCACCCAATGTAGGGCCTGTACCCCTCATCCCCCCAACTATATATACCAACTCAAAGATTGCACTACAATGGGAAAAATGGCAAATTTGTGCTGCTGGCCAATTGCTTCCTTTCTCTACATAATTTTTTTGTGGATATGAAAGTTCGCTGAAATGAACGTTCGATCATTAGGGGTTGATGAAGAAAGGTTCATTGAAGTCAAACTTTGAAGAATTAATATAGACCCATATAAATATGTGCCTGTGAGTCATAATAAAAAGAGTAATATCTACTTACCATGATGGAATGCATTATTAGAAAAGGCAAAAAAGAAAAGAAAATAAAGCATCACTATTGGAAAAATATAAATGGACAAATAATGGGAAGTGCAAAAAAGGTATGTCCTGTCCAGTGGATTCTTTAGAAGGCTTACTTGTGATGCTAGAAGTACTTATGAAATAAATCTATCACTATGTAGTATTTATAATACAAAAAATTCTTTAAGTATTTAAGGCAAGACAAGGAAGAATCTAGTGTTAGTTTTCATTTATTAGTGGATGATTGTCCCAATTCTGATAAAAAATTACAGGCTTAGGTGTTTTTATTTAAGTAATGAAAATAGTGAGGCCGTGGAATTTTCATTGAATGATAAGGGTGACTGTCCAGTGATCACTAGAGAAATGCCTGACAAATCTTTAAAATGACTAAATTGCATACAGCTACAGGCCCAGGCGGTTTAAACATATTTTTTGGCAAACATTATTTAAGGTATTACCCCATGTTTACTTAATCTTTTTCAGGAAACTTTATATACTAGTTATGTTCCAAGTATTTGGAAGGAGGTGTTTATGTTTCCATTGTTTAAAGCTGGGGATGTAGCAAAAGTGACATGTTATAAACCTGTTAGTTTAAACAGTATTTTGAGAAATGTTTTGAAAGGATGATACTAAACTTTATGTTAGATCTATTGAATGCTAGTCAAGATAAAATACAACACGGTTTAGTAACAGAAACATGGGTTTTTATTGTTCTGTTTGGGGGGCTTTGGATGGTGGATTGCCTCTGGATGTAGTGTACATAGATATGGCTTAAGCTTGTGATGTGGTGCAGCAGAAGTATATCCTGAAATCAGTGGTGGCAAATAAATAAATAAATAAATAACTAAATAAATAATGATTATTAAATTAGATGAGTCGGTAATGTTCTTTATGGTAGACAGTGAAAAGAAAAGATTGGAGATAAATTTTCTAAATTAAGAATAATTAATACTAGGGCTCCTCAAGGGTCACTTTTGTGCCCTTATTATATTATTATTGTTGTTATTATTATTATTATTATTATTATTATTATTATTATTATTATTATTATTATCTTATTTCCTATTTTTATGTCAGGTTTGACATTGTCAGCTGGTGCTTTTTACATGAGGTCTGCCAGTCATCGCCTGCCAGGAGGATGTCCTGGAACACACCTGGGACATGGAAAGTGCTTGTCTAAAAATGGCAGAGATCCTGGAGAAATGCTGGAGACTGTTATTTTAGGTAGAAACAATTGATCTGTTCAGCTCAGCTTGATACCACTGTGACACTGACCAGGAAAAGCTGTTTAGAAAACAGATACATTGAAGTGCCAGAAATATTATCATTATTATTATTATTTGGTTGCAAAAAAATATATATGAGGCCTCACAACTTTTGGGTATGTGTAATCACAATTAACTGTGTGAATCAATTAATAAGAACATACTAAGATGATGATACTTAATTTCCACATGCTTAAGACAAGTGATTTCCTAAAATTCTGTAGATAGAGATGGAACACAGAGGTTTATTGTCAGTTTAAAAGTGTACATTATGCATATAATAATAATAATAATAATAATAATAATAATAATAATAATAATAATGGAAAATACTGCTGCAATATGTAGTTTAAGAATGCTGACAGTGCTTGAATAAGTGCAGCTGGTTAGTGACAACAATAACATCAGTTGTCAGTTGTTAAGTGAAGATTTTTGATTCTCCAGTTTTAACTCACATATGTTCAAGTCACTCTCAGTGTGATTTTATATGTGTGTTAGCAATGATTCATTGCATGACCTGAGCTGTACCTCCCTGGAATACATGAAAATAGACATGGAAGAGCTCTCTGATCATGTAGCCCAGGCGGGTATGACCCTGACCCCGAGTAGCATCCTGCCCTCACCAAGAATGATAACTCAGTATAAAGAAAAAAATTATCAGTTTCAACAATTGGCTAAGCTTCTGGTGTCATTCAAAGGGGATCCAGTGTCTGTCAGCCTGGGATGACATGTTCGACAAGCCACGTTGCTTCGCAAGAGACGGCTTGCACCTGTCACCCCTTGGCTTTTGAATACTGGCCAATGCTCTTGCTGCCACCTTAGTGCCTTTTTTAGGCAAGGCTCAAAATTCAAACCCACCTCCGTAAACAGCACAAGTAAAAAATTTAGGGTTATGCTACTCAATGCCAGTAGATTAAATCTCAAAATGTATGTGCTTGAAGCACTCCTAAGTATGGAGAACGTCAACATCTGTGCAATAACTGAAACCTGGTTCAAGGCTCCAGACAGCACTCCAGCACTACTGGGCTACAACTCATACCACACATTTCGGCTACAGAACACGGACTGAAACACAAAAGGAGGGGGTGTATCCATATTCATCAAGGATACTCACACCTATAGTTTAGTGGCGCAGCATGATACCTCTGAGATCATCCATGTGCAACTAACATCAGGCAAATCTGCAATGCAAATTATGGCCTGCTACAGATTACCCTCTATGACCCAGGACCACCACTCTGCCTTTCTGGAGACACTGGAAAACATGAAGGTCTTACCGAACACCCTGATCTTGGTAGATTTCAATTACCCGACCATTAACTGGGAAAACTACTTTTGTACAAACTCCCAGGCTCAGCACTTCCTGGAATTTATCAACTCAAATGCCCTGGATCAGCTGGCAAACTCCCCTACCAGAGGCCACAACATATTGGACCTGGTCATCACCAACATGGGAGACAGGTGCTCCGTACTGGAGGTCAACCCGTCACTGGTTAGATCAGACCATAAACTAATCACCCTGGATGTCCACACCCCAACACCACCCCCAACCAAGGAAACCACAGTGAAAAACTTTTCTAAAGCAAACTTCACCTTACTTAAGGCAGAGGTGGTAAGTTTCACAGCCCCCATGCTAAAGGTTAACACTGCCCAAGATGCAGAATCCTTTACAATTGCACTCTATGAGCACCTACAGGGATGCATGGATCGTGCCATCCCTAGCAAAACCAAGATTCACTCCCCTAATAGAAGGAAACCAGTCTGGTGGACCCCTGCCATAAACAGGTTATACAACAAAAGGAGGAAACTAGTTCAGAAAAAAAGCAAATCCCAAGAAGGAAAGACAGCCCTGATCAGCATCAGTAAGAAACTAAGGTCCCTCATAAAATCATCCAAGGCTAACTTCAAAAGTAAAATAGCCAAGGATTCGAAAGATAACCACAAAGCCTTCTTTAGCTATGTCAAGAATCTAAGTGGCAACTCGCAGATATGCTCTGAGAAAAAAAACACAGCATCAATGGGGCCAGATGGTGTCCCAGGCTGTGTCTTGCATGAACTACAGAACGAACTAACCCCCCCACCTAAACACACTGCTCAACCTCAGCCTCTCCACAGGCTATGTGCCTATAGAATGGTGCACAGCAATGGTTATTCCGCTCCACAAAGGAGGGGCCACAACTGACCCTGGTAACTATCGTCCCATAAGCCTGACTAGCCTGGTCTGCAAGGCTATGGAGCGCATCATCATGGAACTCATTAACAAAGACATTGGGAACCTCCAAACACTTGACCCAACCCAGTTTGGCTTTGTTAAGGGCAGATCATGCCTACTAAACCTGGTTGACTTCTTCAAGACAGATACCAAGAACATAGATGAGGGAATGGAATGCACAGCCTACCTTGATCTCACCAAGGCATTCAACACCATTCCTCACTCAGGTATTATAGAAAAACTCACCAGCCTGAACATAAACCCCTACATCACAAGATGGGTTGCCAACTGGCTTACAGACAGAACTCACATGGTAAGAATAGCAGGCTCCAGGTCTGACTCTAAACTAGTCACAAGTGGTGTCCCACAAGGCTCAGTTCTGGGACCCCTACTGTTCGGCATATATTTCTCAGAAGTACAGGCAAACGCAGGAGGACAATGGCTAACCAAGTTCGCCGATGATTGCAAACTGAGAGCCGTAATTGACTCTCTGGCTGACATGGACATCCTCCAAAAAGACCTTACTGAGACAGACACCTGGTGTCAAAGTCATGGCCTCAAGCTAAATGCCAAAAAATGCATAGTCATCCCATTTGGTAAAAACAAAACACCCACGAATTACCACATAGGTGGCAGCCCCCTTAATTCAGAAGAGGTAATAAGAGATCTGGGGACCCAGGTAGATAGTAATCTCTCCTTTGACAATCATATTGCCAAAGTAGTTAGGAAATCCTTCTATGTGGTCCATCTAATTACTAAGGGGTTCATATCTAGAAATAAAGAGGTTATAGTGCACCTCTACTCGTCACTCATCAGAGCCGTCATAGAGTACAATGCCCCATTTGGGATGTACCTCACAAGACACTTCCAACAGCTTGAAAGACCACAAAAGCACCTCACCAAGAGGATTACTGGCCTCAAACATATGTCCTATGCAGCCTGACTGAAAAAAACTCAGGCTGTACTCAGTGGCATATCACTTACTCAGAGGTGATCTCTGCCTGACTTACAAAGCCATGTCCAACTCAGAATTGATGGACATGCTCCACCTAAAGAAATCCAAGTCACTGCGAGCCACTCGCTCTAGTGAGCTAAACCTTGCCACTGCAATAAATTGAACATGCTGGAGGCATAGATTCCTGTCACAGAGACTCCCCGTGTTTTGGAACAAAATTTCTAACTACATTAGACAGAGCCCCTCACTAACACTCTTCAAGAGAAGCCTTGATGAGTGGATGGGTAACAGAAAGTACATCCCTGGGATCACTTCATTGACTCTGCTTGACAGAGGCCCAGTTAATTAATCAATGGGGCAGCAAAAGCCGACACACTCTGGCTAGGCTTATAAATGCCCTCGGGCAGATAGCCTAGTACCTACCTCTGAACCTATGTGATTTGTCCTCTCTTCTCCATGGTTGTATGATCACTGTGGGAATAAAGTTAAGGATGGGGGATGGAGGATGAATTCCCCCATATGGGTTGTATGGGGGACTCACCCTTAATAAAAATACTTTTTAGAGATACTTTGAAGGGATAACATTTAGATTGCTTTTTCATTTGTGTGAAATTTCTCTTACATCATATTTGGAAACTCCAAGGCATAAGAGCTACTTTGGGCTAATAATTTGTTGTTACAACAGTAAAAAGGAACAGTGTGCTGAATCCTGATAATTTTCAGAATGGACCCCGATTTGTAAATAGCCACTTCTCCATATGAACTTTGTTACTTTGTGCTCTTGGTTTGCAGGCAAGTTAATAACCAAAAAATATTAGACAATGCAAAATATATTTTAATGGGAGTATTTACATGAATAATGTTTGATGATCTTATATTAATGAAATGTTCAAAAAAGTAATACACAGAGTAAAATTAGATGAGACCAAACAGGCCCAGAAAGGACAGAGGGGCACCCCCCACCATTTGTTACTCACTGGGCAAATTACCTGACATCTCCAATATAACAGAAAAAAAAATTTTTGTAACTCAGTAAATCATGGCAATACATTCCAATTTTTAGCATGATTTACTGAGTTACAAAAGTGGACCATTTTTTTCAACTGTTCTGTCTTTAGCTGTGCATTCCATTCAGCCATGATTTTGAATAAAGCTTTAAAGCTTTAAATATGTGTATATAGAATGGCTGCCTTCCTAAACTTGTGCATATTATTGAGGTATTCCATCATTTTCTCATTACACCTCTGCAGTTGTACCTCTTCTTGTTCTGTGAGATTCCCCTTATACTGAAATTCTTTAACCTTTGACAGTCCCTCTAAATGATTCTTGCTACTTCTTAACCATATCTCTTTTTCTTTTATTTCCACCCTATTTTTTAATTCCACTTTAATTTTATCCCACTCCCTAGCTATATTTTTACAAGAAATTTCTATCTTTTCTAATAACTTCTGAATAATTTCCACTACCCATTCCTTAAATGCAGTGTCAGCATTCTTAACAAACTATGTAGTGCAGCAGTATTTTTTAACAGATAGGTGGGGAAGGGCAGTGTCGCATTTTTTATTTCATAACCCTGCATTTTATTTTAGTTATTATTGACACATGATCTGAAATAGTTACTGGATGCATTTCAAAACTTTCAATTAATTGCACATGTTCCTATGAAATATAAATTCTGTCTAGCTTACCCCAGTTTTTGTACCTGGGGGAATAATATGTAAATTCCATTTAAACTCATACTACTGAATGCCCAGCTTCCATTACAAATATTTCCACACATTTCTTCAAAACTGTACCTTCTTTTATTGTAGTTTCCCTTCTTGGTTCCCCAGATACAGCCTCACTGTTGCTGATCAAATTTCAGTCTCCACCTATAAATAATATGCTCTGAAAGCTGATTATTTCTACCAACATTTTCTTAAGCTCCATTATAGCAGTTTTGGATGGAATATAAATACATGCCAGTGCAGTCCTCCTTGCTTGCCAGTAGTAAATTATTGCTACAGTTCTACCATTATTATCATTTTTCCTGTCTTCTTTCACTGTTGGAGCTCCACTAGCAATTAATATACTCTCCCTTTCCTTTGTTCCAGATATTTTGCTGAATAACCATCCTGAAATCCTATCTTTACCAAATTCACATGCTCAATTCTTTACAGATGTGTCTCCTGTGACATAATTATTTACACTCTGCATTTTTTAAATATAGTTCACTACTCTTTATTTTTCTGTGCATGTCTGTGAGACTATTCACATTTAAAGATAATATGAAAGGTGTCATTATGATAAGAAATTATTCCCACTTGTTATGTATAACAGATTTTTTAAATGTCTAGCTTCAGGTTTGGTGTTACATGCATACATTAATGTTTGACAGGTTGATCTTTTATACAGTTGTTGACTTACATATCCATTTGAACCTATGATGTTTTGGAGGAGGAGTGAGGTTTAAGGGAAGGCAGGAATTCAATGAACTCTGTAATGTTTGACTAATAGTCACTTGATAGGTTACAAGTAATGTATAATGTTTGCAATTGAAAGTATGTCAATATGGTTAGTTTCATTTATAAAAATGTATGATTGTCTGTGTCATAAGTGCTAATTTAATAAAGACATTCCTTGTTTAAAAAAAATAAAAAAAAAATTTTTGGACAAAGCTAAAAACAAAGGGGAGAGAGAGAAAAGCCCAAAAATCAGCCATCATTTTAAATATTCCTTTAAATTCACTTAAAAGATTAATGGAACAAAAGGTTTTGCATTGGCATGCATCTTTTGGACAATAAGAACTGAAGTCTAATGTCTGTTACTACTGACTGACTATAATCCTCAGTCATTTACCAGAAAATCAAAAATTATAAGGACAGGACAAAAATATAAAGCAAAATCAGGATATTGCCATAAAATTCATGATATTTGAGAGGTATGTATATTTTATGAGGTGACCAAGCAAACACCAAGAACTCTTTTGCAGCTCTAAGAAGAGATTACTTAGTAGTAATACGTGGGGCGTGGATAAACCAGCAGCTTGATATCAGATTTATTCATTTGAAATGCATTTGGGGTATGCATTGTGTAAGAGGTACACGTGTTTAGTGTAACACTGTACGATGAAAGATTTTTACTCTTTAAAAATGTGCATGCTGATTGGAAAACTCTATTAGCATGCTTACTGTAAATCAATCATTACTCAGTGTGCTGTAGGGATATTTACTTTTTGAGACAGCTATTGAGCTCTAACTTTGCAATTACGTTTTGTACCCTGCATAATTAAATGTACATACTACAAAAGTAGTGGATATAATAATAATAGGTGTGCCGACCCGTCTTTACCCTGGGCCAGTAATCAAGGAGCCACAATCCTCACCACTGACACTGATTAGAGGTGGTCACTAAGAACAGGAATGGATTTACACAGTATTTCGAATGCAGCTCTCTGCATTCAACACAATTTCCCCCAAGAGCTCACAGGGAACACGTTCCACTGGGACTTGACTTTTTGTCTCTCCAGATCCCAAACAAGACCCACCTTGGAGCATTGTGTCCCAGTTCCAAGTATCTGACACACACACACTTGAATATCTGATTTTCACACACACACATACTTACCTGGGAAAGGCTGATACCAGCTGTGTCCACCCTCTCCAGATTACAGGGTAGCTGCCACCAGCCAAATACTCCAAGGCAGTGTTTCTCAAAATGTAGTCCGTGGCCCACTAGTGGGCTGTGAGTTTTTCCTGGTGGGCGTCTAGGATTAATAATAAATATGTATGTCCTCTTCACTGTCTGATAAATGGCTTTGTCTAGTGTCTTGATGTGTTGCTGCCATGAATCCCTCCTTTCTTGAAGTTGATTGGTTAATCTCAGCTTGCAACTGCAAGCTGAGATAACCAATCAGCACAGATTCAACAGTGTGCCAGAAGCAAAAGGAAAAACCCTGCCTAAAATACCCATTCCATCTGTGCTGTGCTGAATGCAGCAAGTCTATTATTTGAAGCCAGTACTTCACTGACACTACATGCTTGTTAGGTATGTGTCACTTGGGCAACCATTTCATTTTGGTGCTTGGGCATACCTCAACATTTTACTGAAGGGGTTGCTTGGGTGAATGTTTCATTTTGGTGCTTGTACTTATATTATTGAAGGGGCCACTTGGATGAATGTTTCATTTTTGCACTTGTATTTGTGTTATTGAAGGGGTCACTTGGGCAAACATTTCATTTTGGTGCTTGTGCATACCTCAACATTTACTGAAGGGTCACCTGGATGAATGTTTCATTTTGGTGCTTGTACTTATGTTATCGAAAGGGTCGCTTGGGTAAATGTTTAATTTTCATGCTTGTACTTCTGTTATTGAAGGTGTCGCCTGGGCCAACATTTCATTTTTGTGCTTGGGCATACATCAACATTTTACTGAAGAGTCGCTTGGGTGAATGTTTAATTTTCATGCCTGTACTTGTGTTATTGGATGGGTTGCTTAGGCAAACAATTTGTTTTGCTGCTTGGGCATACCTCACCTTTTACAGAAGGGTTGCTTGGGTGAATGATTAATTTTGATGCTTGCACGTATGTTATTGAAAGGATCGTTTGGGTGAATGTTTCATTTTTGTGCTTGTACTTGTGTTATTGAAGGGGTCACTTGGGAAAATGTTTCATTTTGGTGCTAGGGCATACCTGAACATTTTATTGAAGGGTCACTTGGTTGAATGTTTCATTTTGGTGCTTCACTTCTGTTATTGAAAGGGTCACTTGGGTGAATGTTTCATTTTCATGCTTGCACTGATGTTGTTGAAGGGGTCGCTTGGGCAAATGTTTCATTTTGTTACTTGGGCATACCTCAACATTTTACTGAAGGTTTGCTTTGGTGAATGTTTCATTTTGGTGCTTGTGAATATGTTATTGAAGGGACCACTTGGGTGAATGTTTCATTTTGGTGCTTGTACGCATGTTATTGAAGGCGGCCACTTGGGTGAATGTTTCATTTTGGTACTTGTACATATGTTACTGAAGTGATCACATGGGCAAATGTTTCATTTTGTTGCTTCTACATACTGTACCTGGACATTTTACTGAAGGAGGTCTCCTTGGGAAATGTTTCATTTTTTTGCTTGTCTATACCTGTACATAGTAATGAAGATTTTGTTTGGGGAAATAATTCAGTCATGTATCAGGGAAGTGCTTGTGCATACATAGTCAGACTGCTGAAGTGAATGCTGGGCTAAATAATTTATTGCGTCATTTCTGTGCTTGTGCATACACCATACAAACTAATGAAGATGTTACTGGGGAAATTATTTATTAGTATGTCAGTCTTTGGGAAATGTTTCATTTTCATGCTTTGGTATACCTGGGCATATTAATAAAGATGTTGCTTGGGAAATAATTAATTTGTGTATCAGGAAAGTGCTTATGAGTACATGGTCAGACCATTGAAGTGACCACTGGGAAATAATCTATTGTTTCATTTTAGTGACGTGCGCATACACAGTACAAATTAATGAAGGGGTTATTGGGAAAAATGATTCATTAAATTAGTGTGTCAGGATTGAGATTTTACATGTGTCACTACTCGAAAAATGACCTATCTTTAATCATGTGATTTTATGGAAGGGGCTAATGGGCCACTGAGTTATGTGCTTTGTCCAAGTGGGCTACGATCAGAAAAGTTTAAGTAACACTACTCTACGGATCTTACAAGGGGTAACCATTTGTACTGTTTCAAATTAATACTGATATGAATGGTAGAGTATGACTGAAGCAGTAAAGCTTTTTGAAGTGGCCACTGTGACACTGAAATCAGCTTAGCTACTCTCAAGATATTAAAAATATTAACTAAAAGACCAGCTACAATAAAGAAGTATAAAAATATTTAATAATGGATAATAAAAATAGAAAACAAGACAATACTTAATATTTAGTTACAATAAACATCAGTTTTCAGCCGCAAGAAATATAAAATCAGTTAGACAGAATCTCACATGCAGAAAAAGAAATAATACTAAACCAAACACTAGGTACTTTTCCTAACTAAACTAAAGAGGAACTGCTCCTAGCTAACTCACTTAATATCACAAGGCAAGATGTACTGCTGAGATGTCACTTCCAAAAAGTCAAGATGAGGTACTCCACACACTGAACTGTACAACTAAGAACTACTGAAGAATAGCACTGTAATAACTTACATAGATCTTTTATATACCAGATTTCAAAGAAAACAAATGGTGCTGCTAGAGTTTCATCCTTCAGCTGGTTATAGAATTGCATCACATCTAGTCACCTGATTCTGGCACAGCTCACATTCTGAACTCTGTTAAGATTCTGTTGCAACATTTTTTTAACATAAGCAAGTTTTACAAATACATTTTTAATACAAGCATCTGTGCAAGTTAATGTGACAGTCAAGTGGCATAAGAGTATGTATATTCAGCCAGTCTTGCTGGCATATGCCACACATGCCCTGCTTTATTTCTGCTGGAACAGCGGGCAATATGTCACATCGTCACTATAGGAAACATCAAAACTTTATTTTCTCAGGAAGTTGTTTGTTTTTTAGTTATTATTATTATTTCCATTTGTTTTGTAATAATTCCTCTTTATTGGAGGATTGTTTTTTTGCATTACATTTATAATGCAGAGTAAAAAAAAAAAAAATATATATATATATATGTGTATATATATATATATATATATATATATATATATGGGTATCTCAGGATTTACCCACGGTTGTCTTTGTTTGATCACTCAGATTTTGCCTTCATGACCAACTACACCATCATCATCAGTCCCCTTTTTCCCATTTTCTACATGGGGTCGGGGTATCATATTAACTGTCATCATCTCTTTCAATTCAGTGCCACACTCCTACTTTCTTCTCACTCATGCCTGACTGTTGCAGATCTTCTGTCACACAATCCATCCACCTCTTTGCTGGACATTCTCACTTCCTCTTACCTTCTTCATGTCTGTCCCATATCTTCCTCACCAGATCATCTTCTGCTTTTTTGTACATGAGTCCAAACCACCGTAATCTGTTTTCTTTGATCTTTTCTGGAATTGGAGCTACCTTGACTTTGATCAACTACACCAGCTATGGGTAAATCCAAAAATACCCACACCCAGTTATGGATTATTGCTAAATTATATTATTACTGTTATGTGGAGAAAGCATGTTCAGTTTGATTTACATCCTGTATCCCATAGCACACAACTGGTTATCATCAGAATTACTTTAAAATTCACTGTAAAAACTGTCCAGCATTTTGTTCCCATGAACGATTAAAAAGTAGCTATGCCCATGCTCATGTTTAGGTGCTATTTTTCAAAGACAGCAGAAAGCCTTTCTGGAAAAATATTTTTAATACTTAATACATTAACTTTTAGCTCTCTCTTTAAATATCTCAGCTATGATTTGCTTTGCTAAATGCTGCTAAGACATTTAGATATTTAACTGAGCTGTTTAAAATTCCTGTTCTAAATGAATGCTCACTTTTTTCTTCAAAACATAAATATATTTTCCACTATCCCTTCACAGTATTTCACAGTATTTCAAATGCAGCTCTCTGCATTCAACACACTTTCCCCCAAGTGCACACAGGAAACATGTTCCACTGGGACTGGACTTTCTGTTGCTCCAGATCCCAAAGAAGACCCACCTTGGAGCACTGTGCCCCAGTTCCAAGTATCTGGCACGCACACTTGAATATGTGATTTTTCACACAGACACATACTTACCTGGGAAAGGCTGACATGAGCTGTGTCACCCCTCTCCAGATTACAAGGTGGCTGTGACTGGCCAAATACTCAAAGGCAGCATTTCTCAAAGTGTAGTCCGCGGCCCACTGGTGGGTCATGGGGATTTCCTGGTGGGCCTCAAGAGTTAATAATAAATATGTATGTCCTCTTCACTGTCTGTTTTTTTTATGAATTAAATGGCTTTGTCTGGTGTCTGGATGTGTTGCTGCATAAGTCCTTCTTTTCTTGAAGCTGATTGGTTAATCTCAGCTTGCAACTGCTAGCTGAGATAACCAATCAGGA
The DNA here is from genome assembly GCF_019279795.1 of Protopterus annectens. NCBI lineage: Eukaryota > Metazoa > Chordata > Ceratodontiformes > Protopteridae > Protopterus > Protopterus annectens. The sequence continues at coordinate 1,986,176,383 of NC_056735.1, forward strand.
CAGATTCAGCAGCACACCAGAAACTGAAGGAAAAACCCTGCCTAAAATATCAATTTAGTCTGTGCCATGCCACGCATGGGAAGTCTGTTATTTGAAGTCAGTACTTCACTGACAATGCATACTTGTTAGGTATGTGTAACTTGGGCAAATATTTCATTTTGGTACTTGTGCATACCTCAACATTTTACTGAATGGGCTGCTTGGGTAAGTGTTTCATTTTGGTGCTTGTACTTGTGTTATTGAAGGGGTCACTTGGGATGTTTCATTTTCATGCTTGTACTTGTATTACTGAAGGAGCTGCTTCGGCAAACATTTCAATTTGGTGCTTGGGCATACCTCAACATTTTATTGAAGAGTCACTTGGGTGAATTTTTGATTTTAGTGCATGTACTTCTGTTATTGAAAGGGTCGCTTGGGTGAATGTTTCATTTTCATGATGTACTTGTGTTATTGAAGGGGTCACTTGGGCAGACATTTCATTTTGGTGCTTAGTTGACCAGAAAACCACTGTAAATACTTGATGTAGAAAACTTTCAGCTGTGAATAACAGCCTTCCTCAGAACAATATTATACCAGTAAATTCAAGCTTTTATACATGATCAAACACTCACTTAATTGAATAATCATCCAAATGACCGCCAAAATTATTTAAAGGAGTATTGTCAACTGTATAAGAAAGTTCTAAAATACTTGATATACAAATATAATTAGAATGAAAATCAAATGTAAAAATAGATAGCATAAGTATTGCTCATTCTATGCTGTTCACTCTAATACATTCTACTCTATCCTACATACATAGATATATGAACTATGAAAATTAAAAATCTATGTTACAAAACTATACTAAAAATGTACCTAATTAAAATAAAGGGATATCTATGCTGTAACATATGGATGGAACTATTACATACATTTTGAAATATTACAATATTGGCTCAACAAAGTAAAGCTAAGAAAGGTTTAGGTGCTTAGGCATACCTCAACATTTTACTGAAGGGTCACTTGGGTGAATGCTTCATTTTGGTGCTTGCACATACTGTATGTTATTGAAAGGGTCGCTTGGGTGAATGCTTCATTTTCATGCTTGCACTTGTATTTTTGATGCGGTCGCTTGGGCAAATGTTTCATTTTGGTGCTTGGGCATAACTCAACATTTTACTGAAGGGTCACTTGGGTAAATGTTTCATTTTGGTGCTTGCACTTATGTTATTGAAAGGGTCACTTGGTTGAATGTTTTATTTTGGTGCTTGCACTTATGTTATTGAAAGGGTCACTTGGGTGAATGTTTCATTTTCATGCTTGTACTTGTGTTAGTGAAGGGGTCGCTTGGGCAAACATTTCATTTTGCTGCTTGAGCATACCTCAACACTTTACTGTAGGGTTGCTTGGGTAAATAGGTTCATAGGTTCATAGGTAGGTACTAGACTATCTGCCCAAGGGCATTTATAAGCCGAGCCAGAATGTGTTGGCTTTCAACGACCTTTTAAATTAGCTTCCTGGGCCTCCATCTAGCAGGGCCATTGAAGTGATCCCAGGGGTATAGGTTCATAGGTAGGCACTAGGCTATCTGCCCAAGGGCATTTATAAGCCTAATATTTAATTTTGGTGTTTGTATTTAGGTTATTGAAAGGGTAGCTTGGGTGAATGTATAATTTTCGTGCTTGTACCTGTGTTAATGAAGGGCTCGCTTGGGCAAATGTTTCCTTTTGATGCTTGGGCATATCTCAACATTTCACTGAAGGGTCGTTTGGGTGAATGTTTCATTTTGGTGCTTGTACATATGTTATTGAAGGGGTTACATAGGCAAATGTTTCATTTCAGTGCTTCTACATACTGTACCTAGACATTTTACTGAAGGGGTCTCTTTGGGAAATGTTTCATTTTAGTGCTTGTGTATACCAGGACATAGTAATGAAAGATGTTGCTTGGGGAAATAATTAATTTATGTATCAGGGAAGTGCTTGTGCATACATGGTTAGACTGCTGACGTGAATGCTGGGCTAAATAATTTATTGTGTCATTTCAGAGCTTGTGCATACACAATGCAAACTAATTAAGGGGTTACTGGGGAAAATTGTTCATTAGTGTGTCAGTCTTTCAGAAATGTTTCATTTTAGTGTTTGTGTATACCTGGACATAGTAATGAAGATGTTGCTTGGGGAAATCATTCATGTATCAGGAAAATGCTTGTGCCTGCTTGGTGAGACTGTAGAAGTGGCCACTGGGCAAAATAATTTATTGTGTCATTTTAGTACTTGTGCATACACAATGCAATCTAATGAAGGGGATTCTGGGGGAAATTATTCATTAAATTAGTGTGTCAGGACTGAGATTTTATGTGTGTCACTACTCAAAATGACCTATCTTTAATCATGTGATGTATAGAAGGGGCTAGCTGGTCACTAAGTTATGTGCTTTGTCCAAGTGGGCTAAAGTTTGAGAAATACTGAAGGCTCTTACAAGGGGTAACCAATTATACTGTGTCAAATTAATACTGTTATGAATGGTAGTGTGATCAAAGCAGTAAGGTTTTTCAGAGTGGCCACAGTGACACCAAAATAGGCATCAGTACTCTGAAGATATTTAAAATAGTCACTAAAAGACCATCCACAATGAAAAGGTCTAAAAATATTTAATAATGAATAATAAAATTAGAAAACAGGAAAATAGTTAATATTTAGTTACAATAAATATCAGAGTTTTCAGTCACAGGAAATATAAAATCAGTTGGAAAGAATCTCACATGCAGAAAAGAAAATAATGCTAAACTAATCTCTAGGTAATTTTCCTAATTAAACTAAAGAGAAACTGACTCTAGCTAACTCACCTAATATCACAAGGCAAGATGTACTGCTGAGATGCTCACTTCCATAAGGCAAGATGAGATACTCCACACACTAAACTGTACAACTAACAACTTCTGAACAGTAGCACTGTGATAACTGTAAAATATCTTTTATATATCAGATTCCAAAGAAAAACAAAAACAAACTGCTGTTGCCACCTAGTCATTAGACTCTGTCACAGTTCACATTCAGAACTCTGTTAAAATTCTGTTGCAAATTTTTTTAACATAAATAAATTATTTTACAAATACATTTGTAATACAAGTATCTGTACAAATTAATGTAACAATCAAATGACATATAATTATTTACAGAACTTTAACCAGTCATGCTAGCGTATGCCACACATGCACTGCTTTACTTTTCCTGGTACAGCTGGCAATACCTCACATCATCACATCTATCCCCTCTTTTGAAGACTCAAGCTAGTTTTTCAAGTGACCCTGGAAAAATGTTGTTTGAAATGTGCCTGTCTGAGAATGTATCAACCTATACCATGTCTTGAGAATCCATCTGCACTTGCATTGCTGTAATCTGGACTGGCAAATACAGGGGCTCCCCTCAAAGCCCTTTAAGCTTTTGGAGTACCTGCTTGCAGGTTGGGGACAACAATACCTTATCTGGCCTATTTTTCTTTGTCATGTGTTAGGGGAGCAGCTATGGTACTAACAACTGGAATGAACTTTCTATAGTACCCTGCTCTCCCCAAGAATATCCTCAGTTGTTTTTTGGTAATAGGAACAAGCCAGTCCTGAATAGGTTCCATCTTAGCAGGTTCTGGCCTAATCTTACCACTTCTCACTCTATGTCCCAGGTAAGAAACCTCTGCCATACCCACCTGATCCTTACTGGGCTTAATGGTCAACCCTGCCCAAGACCTCCCTGCCATGCTGAGTCTTCATTATGTTAACATAGTACAATTTGTGTTCCTGCCTCCTGCCTATCAGGTTTACCATATAATTAATGTCACTGACTCTCCATTCCACTTCAAAGAGTCCTTCTCAAGCTGACTGCAGCTTGCTGTGTTGGATAGGAATGAGGACCATAATCTGATGTCTCACAGCATGCTCTTGGGCTTGAACAATCCTGTCATACCAGACATTTTTCTGCTGTTGGGCTCATGCCAGTTTCTCCTGGGCCAAGCCCATGAGCTCCCTAAGACTTGTCCTTAGGCTTAGGACATATACCACAACAGACTCCCTGTGGGATTCATACTCACCCTGACACTCATCATGAATCAAATCTAAAGACCCACTCACCCTAGTCTCATACAGAAACTCATTTGGTGAAAAATCTGTGGATTCCTGGGGTACCTGTCTGCATACAAATGGTAGACAGACCAAATATTTGTTCCACAATCCTCTAAACTGGTCTGCAAATGCTCATAGCATGGTCTTTAGTGTAGAGTTTAACATCTCTACAAGACCATTATTCTGAGGATTGAAGATGGTAGTCTTTAGGTGCTTCATCCCACAATGCTTCCACAGACAAGTCAGTAGATCTGATATAAAAGTGACACCTCTGTCAGTCAGTATTTCTCTTGAGAAACATACCCTGCTGAAAATCTCTAACAAAGCATTTGCCACCTTCTCTGTCTTGATGGAGGGCAGAGCCATCTCCTCAGGTATCTGATAACATAATCTACTACCACCAGGTTGTTATTCTTCCTTGTGGAATTTGTGGTACTCAGAGGCTCCACAATATCCATATCTACCTTCTGAAATGGCTCTTCAATCACAGGCAAAGGCATTAACAGAGCTTTGGCCTTGTCTCCTGCCTTGCCTACCTTTTGGCACTGCTCACAGATGCTGCAATACCCTGTTACTTCCCTTGCAATCCCAGCCCAATAATATTTCTGCATAATATGACTCTTGGTATGCTTTATACCCATATGACCTGCAAAAGGAATGTAATGGGCTATGGCTAGAAGTGCCAGATACTAGGCTTTTGGCACTACCAACTGCTGTATTACCTTTCCCTCTAGCCCTCCCTCAGGGGCCCACTGTTTGTACAGTAACCCTTTGTTCCAGTATACAGACTCTCCTTTGCCTTGTGCATCAGGTACCTCCTTAACTCCCTCCCTCAAGCCTCGTAAGGTAGGGTCCCAAAGCTGTGCCTGTCTCAACTCTACTTTTGTGACCCTTCCTAGCTCCCCTTCCACAGGAAACCCAGCATATTTTGACAATGTTGTCTCGCTGTCAGCCTGGGTACTACTACTCACCTCTGTCCTTGCACTCACCTTGTCCATGGGAACAACAGTACCTACCAGCAACTATGGTTCACTTTCAAGCTCACTGCTACTAGGTAGTTCCATCCCTGAAAAAAATACATCGCCATTCCCAGCTTCAGGCATGGGGCTTGTCTGGATCATCCCCAGGCTACCAGACCTACCTGCCTGTTTTCAAGTCTGATTGCATGTAACTGCATACACACAAGGTACTACATTACCAAAATCATTCCCTATTAAGACATCTGCAGGCATATCCTCAAACACACCTACCTGCTTGTTCCCTTTTCCACCCTCCCAGTCAAGGTGAACCCTAGCCAAAGGTGTTTGGAATGGGGTCCTTCCTAAAGTTCTAACTGGAGTGGACTGCCCAGGCATGTACTGCTCTTCTTTAACCACTACAGGCTTTACAATGGTTATGTCAGGGGCTGTGTCTCTCTTAGCAGTGGCCTGTCTTCCATCCACTAAGATAGGATACAAACTCTGGTGATAGTTTGGTACCTCTGTCGTCTCCAGACAACTTACCACTGACAGGAGGCTATTACCACTTACTGGCTCCTTCACCTTTTGTTCCCCACATTGCTTCCATGGACATTTGTATGCTACATGGCCCCTCTAGTTACATTTACATCCTGGCTGTGTACCTGAAATAGTGGCTTCCCCTGTTACTGGTAGACTCTGCTGAGGTGATTTCAGCTGCCCATCATGGGTTCTCTTATATCCATGTGCAGCACTGGGTAACCCCTTCTTATGCAGTGTTGCCCCGCTTGCTAAGTAGAGATCTCCTTTTCACACCAGCTCATCTCCAGAGTTACATTTTTGCTCTGCCAACCAGATTCTCATCTTCAAGTAAAGTGCTAAGGGCTTCTTCCCCTCACCAAAAGGTCTGCCAACCTTTCAAAAGTGGTGACCTGACACCCACTCATCCACCTATGAAAGCAAGTACTTAGCTCAGCAATATAATCAGAAACACTTTCATTTGCCTTGCTTCTATGCTCACAAAACTTTTTTCTGTAAAATTCAGGTGTTAACCCGAACCATCTAGCAAACATTGTTTTACTTTTAATAATTTAAACAATCAGTATCAGACAATTTAGAAATAGCAGTTACAAAAAATCATTAGGTTATTTCTTGACAAGTACAGATCCATGCATGTTGGAAACTGATTTTTAGTTGCTTTTTGAATTTGTCACTTTTGGTAGTAGAGTGAAGGGACAATGGGAGTTTGCTCCATGAGAATGCAACTGAAAGACTGTAAAGTTTTTTTGTCATATTTTTGTTTGGTTAGGTCACCTGAAGTAGGTTTTGTTGTATGCTTCTGAGTTCACGAATTGGTGTGTAGGGTGTAAGTATGGATGTAAAGTCAGCACAGGAGTTGAGGCTATTCAGGATGCTAAGTACAATGTGTAGTTGTGATATTTGAAACATGTGGGGGAGCTCAGAACATCTTAAGCTCTTCAGGGATATACACTGATGGAATTTGTAGCTATTATTGGCTGCAGATCTGGCTATCTTGTTATAGGTGGTTTCTAGTTTGGTTAAGAGATTATTTTGGAGGTTAGTAAGTATGGGAGCAACATATAGCAAGGATTGTAGAATAAATGTTTGAGCTCGTATAGGTACAGATTTGTTGTTGTGGTACAGAAGGCCTAGTTTTTGATTGGACTTTTTGATACAGTTTAAGATATGTAGTCGAATTTTAATTGATCTTCTATAGTAACACCAAGCAATTTGGTGTTTGAGTCGGCGGTGATAATTGTATTATCTAAGGATGAGATGGTGACGTTTTCCTTAGCTGGATTGAGGTTTTTTGGGAAGAAAAGGAGAAACTTGGTCTTTTTGGGGTTGAGAAGCAGGTTGTTTTCAGTTAGCCCTTGATCTACTAGGTGCAGAGATTGTTGAGTGACATTGTGGATTTTGTATATTTTCGGTGGTGTTAATAATTGTGGAATCATCTGTGTACTGTATTAAGGTAGAGTGGGGGCAGGAGACATAGAGGTTATTTGTAAATATATTAAAAAGTAGGGGGCCCAGGATAGAACCTTAGGGAACCCTGCTCTTCACAAGATGGAAAGGTGAGAATGATGTTTGCCATCTGATGGACTGATGTCTGTTTGAGAGGTAGCTGTTAAACCAGGAGATAGTGGAGGTTGAGCGTTGTAGATTGAAAAGTTTATTTAGGAGGATGGGATGGGAAACAGTATCAAATACTTTGGATAGGTCAAGGAATAGAGCTGATATGAGTTTATTATTATGTCTGGCTTGGGCAATGTCGTGTGTGAAAGATAGGAGGGCAGTGGTATTACTGTGCAAGGCCGGAAACCAGATTGTGTGGATGTAATTATGTTTGCCTGTAAGAGATAGTTTAGTGTTTGTCTACGTATAAATGCTTCCAGTATCTTGGATAAGGGGGATAATATGAGAATAGGCCTGTAATCTGAAGGTTCTCTAGAATCTCCTCCCTTGTGGAGGGGTATTATGAAGAATTTTTCTCCAGATATCTGGAACTGTATTTTCTTGGATGGATCTATTGATAAGTATAGATACAGGATAAGCTATGGATTTGGCTGCATGTTTGCGAAATAATGGAGGGAATTTGTTGGCTGGTGGAGAATAGGTTTTGAGTTTGTTAAAAAGTGATCTGATGGAAGTTGCTATGGGTGCTAGGGAGAATAAGGGAAGAGATGAGGTGGGAGCTGGAGTCTTAATGTCGAGAGTGTCCAATTTAGTAAGCTTATCTATTGTTTTGATGAAAAAGTTGTTAAGTAGACTTGAAGTTTTGCTGAAAGGTTTGTTAGGAAGGAGTTAGGTGAAGAGGTGTTCCCTGGATATAGTAATTTGTTTATCGAGTGCCAAAATTTCTTTGGGTTGGGATGTGGGCCGCTGAAATATTTTTGGCAGAATTTTTCTTTTTGTCCAGTAGGACCTGCTTTTTTGTTTGATTGTGAAGCTGTTTATATAAGTTCAGGTGGAAAGTTGAGTTATTATTTTTTCCCATGCTCTCCGGGCACTGTCTCCGTTGTTCATAAGGGATCAAGTTGTCTGGTTTAGCCATGGTGCATAAGTACTTTTTAGTCTAATTTTTCTACTGGGAGCCAGGGTGTTAAGTGTTTCTATGAAAATATTGTTGATCAAGGGGTAATATGTGTAGGAATGACCAGTTTACAGTGGACAGCAATTTGTTAAGGGTGACAGGGTAGTAGGTTTTTAGGTTACGAGACTATTTGTATTGGTGGCTCTTGTTAAGAATGGGAGAGTGACTTACTACTGAAGTAGGGAGGTGGTCACTAAGGGAGTTAGTTAGGGTAGATGGGTTATGATAACACTGGGGGTTGGATACTAATATCCAATAATAATAATTTGGGCCGGATTCACGAAGGCTTGCATGGAGTCTTAGAGTAGAGTAAGACTCCATGCAGCCATCATGTCCGACGAGCGATCCAGAAACAGCCTGTAGGGGCGTGTAAGAGAGCTCCTAAAATGGCTCTTACACAGACAAGGCTGGGATATGCAAATTACCTCAATTGCAGGTGGAAGGCATGTAAATGAGGTAGATTTGTGATTCAGGAAGCCCAAACCTGTCTGAGTAAGAGCAGTGTTATTTGCAGAAATCTACTCAGTTGACAACTGAGTACCGTTCTGCAAATAGCAAAACGGAGCCGTGACAGCTCAGGTGACAGGTTGCATTCAGTGCAGAAAGCATGCCAATAGCCAAATATATGGCCATTGGAAATGTTTCCTGATGCAATATGAAAATAAAAATATTTTTTTTCGACGATTTCCGATGTTTAGGCGTAGCGCAGCGCTGCGCAAACGGGCTGCACTCTAAAACCCAGAATACTAAAAATTAATACCCACAAATGTGGATTTTATTGAAATTGTTAATGTACAATGCAAGGAAATGACAGGCTGAAGACAGCATGGCCACCGAGTAGAGGTTGCTAAGGGGGGAAGCTCAGTCTAAGATATGTAACCAAGCATCAGTAGGCAATCCTATGTAAATGAGTGTTAGGATAGTGAATCACAAGTTTACATAGTAAATGAGCACAGTCAGTGGAGTGTAGGAGTAGGATATGGGGAGTAACAGAGTAGAAGATAGGTGACATCACGAGGGGGGTATGTATGAAAGAAGTGAAGCTCATTGGAGCCGAGTGGCATGTGTCAGCTGTAATTTATACATCATGGAAAGAGGTGTGTCAACAGGTAGGCTAGGGAAAGCCAAGAAATGGAAGGTGTATGCCATGGATAACACCAAAGTTTCTTGCTGAGCGGGTATGCGTGCATGTGAGCGCCTATAAACCCGAGTAAGACAGAGTGCGAACGTGTAAGCGTGAGTGCACGCGTTTAAGCTGGAGTAAGCACGTATAAGGCTGTTTAAAGAGTTGTAAGAGCGTTTGCGCTGGTGTGCGCGTGTTCTAACCCAAATAAGCAAGTTTTAGTCCATGTAAGTGTGTGTGCGCGCATGTTAGCTGCTGTGCACGGTGCTGCCCCCCGGGGAAACAGAAAGGAAAAAGGAAGCACAACAAATAGTAGGAAGCTACTAGGGAGTACTAGCAGAGCTAGCAGGTGAAAACAATCAGAATCAGGCAATTACACAGGCAGTACACTAGCCCAGCCCAGCCTAGCACTTAAAACTCTACAAACAACAGTCCAGTATGTTTCTCACAACAGACACTGCAGTAAGCTAATAGAAGTGAAAACTGAAAAAGCTTTACTGAGGCAAAGAAATGTTAGGGGCTGCCATTGCTGTTATAAGGCAACATATGCAACATGCTGAGAGTGGTGACAATGGAAATGTTGCTGGACAACCCACAGTGAGGAGACAGAGAAGAGTGTACAGGCCCAGGGTAACCTACCAGGGGCTACATGAGCTGGAGATAGTGGAGCGCTATAGAGTGGACAGAGACCTCCTGCAGCAAATTGTTGAGCTGTGCAGGCCACACCTCACACACAGAACCAACAGAGGGGAACCCATTCCAGTGGAAACCAAGGTATGTGTTGGCCTAAGAATATTAGCAACAGGTACCTTCCAGAGACCAACTGGTAATATCATGGGGATATCACAGTCATCAGCATCCAGGGTACTACACCAGTTCCTGGATGCCATGTCAGCACATGTCAATGATCATGTATATTTCCCCAATTCCCGTGAGGTATTGGCCAGCAATATGTGTCTCTTCCAGCAAATAGCGGAATACCCTGAGGTAGTGGGTGCAATAGACTGCATGCACATATGCATCAGAGCACCAGCCAGCGAGCGGGGTAGGGACTACTTCAACCACAAGGGCTTCCCCTCCATCAACTGCCAGGTCATGTGTGATGCCCAGGGCATAATACTGAATGTGTGTGCAGGCTGCCCTGGAAGCTACCATGATTCCCATAGTTGGCATCTGACGCAGCTGTACCAGACATTTGCCAATGGGGACATCCCACATGGTCACCTAGTGGGGGATGCTGGCTATGCACTGGAGCCGTGGCTAATGACACCCATCAGAAACTCACACACACCTGAACAGGAATGCCATAATGAGGCACACGTGCAAACACGTAATGTAATAGAGCTTGTGTTTGGGCTGCTCAAGTCACAGTTCCGGTGCCTGGACACATCTGGTGGAGCCTTGCAGTACTCGCCAACTACATGTACCCAAATTGTCATGGTATGTGCTATGCTACATAATATGATCCTGCGAAACCAGCTGCAGCAGGACCAGCATAGGCCTGGGCCAAACAGCTCCCCACCATTGTCAAGGCCATCACAGGCAGAGCGTGACTCGGAGGAGGGACAACCTGAGCCTGCCCCAGTAGGCAGAAGGAGGCGTGCCCAGTATGCTTTGGCCTTGGCAAAGAGGCAATGCATAGCACATACACTGGCTGAGTAGGAACTCTGGAAATGATACCTCTCTCCGACTCGCACATATAGCAAAAGGGATGCCTAAGTTGACACCACCTACTTTCAAACATGTACAGGGAGTGCAGTATGTGCATCCGACATAGGCAGCCCTGCAGCACCACTGAAGGCATGATTGCCATGTGTTAAGCAATATAAAGCAGTGCTAAACAGCATTTATCACCATGTCGTATATGCAAACAAAATCACACACACCAACTAGCACAACTGTGGTCAATGTTCAGTAATATTGGGCAACTTCCAGCAATGTTGGTGAATATTGAGCAATGTCGGACAAGCCTGGTCTAAGTAGGGCATAGCTGAACAAAAGCCAACATGCTCATATTTGCTTAATAGGCCCTTAAGCAGTCTGGTCTGCTCAGTATGAAAATATAAAGCAATGATGGGCCTCGAACCCAGGATACTGTGCACTATAGCCAAAGTACTGAACCACTAAACCATGACAGTATCGCAGTGGTCAGCCTGTATGAAGGAATGTTGATAAGTCTATGCAAAGTATTTCCTGGAAACCCTGCAGGCACAGCATAATCCTTGTCGAGTTATGACACAAAGGTGAGTCCTGCAGTGAGAACAGAACCTGACTTCCAACACACACAGTATTAATGTTAATATTGGTCATGTTCGCACACATCAACCAATGTAGTGGACCTCAGATAGCAGCATACTGAAAGCTCACACTGGGCTTGCTCACACTCTTGAATAAATGAGACAAATGTCAGGCAACAAAACAGAGAATGGCAGAACTGGGCATGCTCACACACTTAGGCCATGTCTGAGTACAGCAGTGGGCCACGCATATCTGGCAGTTGCATGTGTTAACCCAGGAATCTGTCACTATACAGCAATCTGCCCTGTGCACACAGTCATATGAAAACAGACACATCTATAATATAGTGGAACCCTGTCATAATCAAATATGTTCTGCAGATACTGACGTTGTCCATAGAAACTGGTAAAGCAAACATGATAAAGACCTGCAAAGAGTATCAGCAATAAACATTGTGCATCTTGAACATTAGCATAGGTTCAGAGGTCCATACTAGGCTATCTGCCCTAGGGCATGTACAAGCCTAGCCAGAGTGTGCTTGGCATTCGCAACCCTGTCAGATTACTACACTGTGTGTATGAATAGTAGTTTCACACAAGATAGCCCATGTACGTTTAGGCTAGTGTGCCTCTGTCTAGCAGGGACACAGAAGATATCCCAGGGGTAAACATACGATCACCCATACAGTCATCAAGATGCCTCCAGTAGGTGGTCAGTGGGTGACTCTGCCTATGTGAAACTGGGAGTACATTCTGGAGTGAATGGATCCTCTGGGATAAGAATCTGTCCCACCACAATGTCCTATTAACATCTGTGCTGAGGTATACGTCCCTGGAGTGTATAGCTCCAAGGGAGTCGGATATCCTGAGGTGGAGCATGTCCAGTAATTCTGGGTTGGGTATATCTGTAAACAACAGACACACATCATATCCAAGTAGGTGTTAAGCGACTGAGTAGAGCTGGAGTTACTGCATCTGAACTGTGCAGGGCATCTGTGTGAGTCCCTAGATCTGCTTAGTGAGGAACTTCCATGGCCAGTACAGTTGCTGCAGGTGTTGGGTAAGGTACACCCCAAATGTGGCATTGTAACCAAGCATGGATGTGATGAGTATAGGGGCATAATGACCTCACTCAATATAGATGTGAAACCATATGGGATAAGGTGGCCCACATAGAAGGTGTGTCCAACCACTTTGGCAACATGAATGTCAAAGGCGACAGTACGAACAAGTCATGTCCCCAAACCCCTAACAACTCCTACCGTATGTAATGGAGTACTACCTATGTGGTAATGTGTGGGCATGTTGTTATTCCCAAAGGGGATGACTATGCAACTAATGGCATTTAGCTGTAGGCCATGGCTCAGGCACCAGTCATCCATCACTGTGAGACCCTGTTTGAGTATGCATGTGGCAGCTGGAGAGTTGAACATGGCACCCAGTTTCCAGTCAAGTGCAAACATGTTCAGCCATATTCCCCCTGTGGTAGCCTGTACGTCAGGCAAATATATAATGAACAAGAGAGGTCCCAGGACCGAGCCATGTGGGATGCCACATGTAACTGGTGTATAGACAGACATGGCACCTGCAATTCTGACCATGTGGGTGCTATCCCTGATCCAGGTATCAATCCATCGTGTGAGAAATGTGTCCATATCGACACTGGTGAGCCTATGCATAATGGCCCAGTGGGTTATTGTGTTGAAGAGTTTTGTAGGGCTCATATAGGCTATGTGGACAGCCGTCCCTATGTCGATGGACCTGTTAGCCATTTAAAGAATACAAACAGGTTCAAGAGGCAAGATCTGCCCGCAACAACGCTGAAATGTGAAGGACACAGTGTCTTTAGGTTCCCGATGTCTATGTGTATGAGTCCCATGACAATACGCTCCATAGCTTTGCAGAACAGGCTACTTAGGCATGTAGGGCAATATTGTCTGTGGTCCGTTGTGGCACCAACTATGTGAAGTGGGACCACTCTTGCTGTACGCCATTCCTTGGGTACATATCCTATGGTAACTCTGATATTAAACAGTGATGTAATGTGAAGGTTGCGTCTGTCATGATGCTCATGTAAGATGCAGGCTGGGACACTGTCTGGTCAGATTTATACTGTGATGTATGCATTGGGGAGGGCAGCACTCACCTGTTACTGTGTGATGTCAGGGAGGTTATACTCTGTTGGGATGGATAGTTGCTCCTTAGGGGGGATGGGTGGGAGACATCTGCACTGAACCTGTTTGCCAGGATGTTGGCAATGCCAGTGGGTTCAGGGTAGGTTTAGTCAGTATGCAGTAACACATAGCATATCAGTGAGTGTCCACCCAGGTTCCTGACATAACTGAAGAAGGCCGTGTGATAGTCCTACATGTCTGTTGCAATTGTCTGGTAGAAGCGGCCCTTAGAAAAGTTCATGAGTGATCGTAGCTGTCTGCTAGTACAGATCACAGATGCCTTCCCAGTCTGGGATTGTGCTCTATCATGTAGTAGCTTCCTCCTGACATTGTACAGCTTATTAATGGCTGGGGTCTACCACACAGGTCCCCAGCCAATGGAGTAGTTTGCGGGGTAGCACAATCCATGCAGTCCGCTAGGTGTCCATAGAATGTGTATGTAAAGGATGCAGCAGTGTGAGCCGTATTTGACACTGTCTCAGGGTCTCTGAAGGATACCACCTTGCTTCGGTGATGTGAGACGTTGGCTCATGAGAGGTTCACCAAGATTACCCAGGATGGGTGTGTGGAGGGTATATGTATGTCCAGTGAGATACATGTATGTTCTGGCCTTACCAATGAGGGGTATATCACTGGTGTGGAACATAGAGTCCCCATGTTGGTGATGATCAGGTCCAATATGTATTCCCCCTTCTGGCTGTGCTGACTGGTTATGCCATAGCATATGAGTCTACAAATTGTAGCGACTGTTGGGTGAGGATGTCAGGGCTTGAATAGTATCCCCAGTCAATATTTGTGTATATGAAGACACACAATATAATGGTGTCTGTGGAGACCTTCATATTCTCCATAGATCCCATGAAAGCCGAGAGTGGTCCCTGAGTTTGGGAGTGTGTTCTGTAGCAGGCAACAAACTGAAAGGCAGTATTGAACAATGGTAGTTGTATATATATGGTCTTTGATGCTTTGTGCAGTGCAACTAACCCGGAGGTGTGTGTATCTGTGATGTATATGGATACTCCCCCTAGTTGTGTTGTCTGTTCCAAGTCTTGTTGCCAGACAGCATGGTATGAAACATAACCTGGTAGTGCTGGTGTGCATAAGCGAGCCTGAACCAGGCATCTGTCAGTGCACAGATATCACTATCCTCCATACTGAGAAGAGTCCTCAGTGGCCGCAATATGAGGTTAACACGACTTTTGTTGAGCAGCATTACCCTTAGTTTCATTTAACCTGTAATGTCTGTGGAGGTGTGTTTGTCTTCTGAGCCCTGCTTAAAAAAGGCACTATGGTGGTAGCAAGAGCCTTAGCCAGCATTCCAAAGTCCAAGGGTGACAGATGCAAGCTGTCCATAGTGAAGCTACGCGGCATGTTGAGCATGTCACCATAGGCTGACAGACACTGTATCTCCTATGAATTAAACAAATTTGTTAGGCAACTGTTAAATGTGATATGTGTGTCCATATACTGTGACATCATACTTCGTGGGTGTAAGATGCTAGACAAGGTCAGGGTCATACTGGCATGGGCTACATGATCAGAGTGTTCCTCCAGGTATCATGTCATATGGTTCAGGGAGTAACGTCTGAGGTTGTACACACCAGCATGGACAATGATGGTGCCAGTCCTGTACTTGCTTTGGAGTGACCTGACTACCTGTCTTATGTGGCAGATCCTGGCACCCAACAGACAGCCCAAAGTGACTATTCCCTTGTTAGGGCTGGTGAGTGGTACTTCAGTGTGTCTGACAATAAGTGTTGCCTATTACAAGTGTATTAGTTGTGTTGTTTAGCCCAAAGGGCAGTGACTGTGTGGCACACTGACATTGTGAACTATGTGATATGTGGGTATTGTAGTGGGGTAGCAGGTGTGTGTGTGTTTCTGCTTTGGAGGTCTCTGCTGCTTAGGTAGAGTACATTTACAGCATCCGAGTATATCTATGTGTGATAATGTGGTTTGAGTGCTGTTGCTAGAGGATATGTGAGACTGATATGTGGTGCGTGTGGTTACCTTCACCACCTGATAGACTGTGCCAGTCATGGGTCGAGAGAGTTCAGCATCCTGTATGTCTATATAGGTGCATCTCACATATATATCTGAGTTTGTCTGGAGGAGGAGAGGGTTGTCTGTGTACATGAGGCATATGTGACATTGTGTCAATATCACAATATCCACCAGCTGGACTGAAGAGTACACACGAAACCTACCCCTGCACATGCCAGGATATTATCATGACATACTCTGTAGCCTGATCACAAAGGATCAGTAGGGTGTTAAGCATGTAAAAGAGTATAACAAGGATTAGTGCTCATGTTCATTGGTGTTTTGTAAAGAGTAGCTGAGAAGGAGTCCAGATTGAATCATGACACCTCCTTCAGCTATGTCATAAATAGCAATGTACACCCATATATGTCCTGAGTCAGGGCCAACTGTACCTGAGTGACAATGCTGACATCATGACAGACAGGCCTATATGTACATACCCATTTCCCACTGACAATAGTCCACATCATCATACCAGGAGATATCACATGTAGAATGGATGAGCAGCTACCCCACTGCCAAAAGCATGGCAGCAAGTGGAATACATTGATTCCCAATATGTGTCATGCACAAACTACAGAACAAACTGATCATGCACCTGAACAGTCAGCTGAGCCTCACCCTCTACACAGGATGTGGAACTGTTGAATGTGTCACAGCTACATATGGCACTCCCCACAAGTGTTGGTGCACAACACACCATGGGAAGTCAAGTCCAGTACACCTATGAAGTCTGATCTGCAAGGTCATGGAGTCCATCATGGTTGCAGTCAAAAACAGAGCTATTGGAAGCTGACATACACACAACCCTACAACCATGGTATGTTCATGTGCGGATCAGGGTTCCCAAACATGCTAGACAGTTTGCAAGGCAGCCACCCAGGGCATACATCAATGAACACATCTACACATGTGTCACATAGACTTTGAATAGCCCTTTATCAACATCCCAGACACATGTAGTATCCACAAAACCAACAAGCTGTGCATAAATATGTGTTGACATATGACGGAATGTCAATGTGTCCACAGATAGATCACACAAGGTAAGGATTCTGAGGTCTTGTGCAAGCTGTTGACCCACATGGACCATTCCTGGAATGGCATAAAACAAAGTGTACACACATCACCATGTCCAGTCTGATGATGTCACCATCCTACAAATACAGCCGGAGAAGGGAAACCCACCAGTAAAGCAAATAGCATGCCATGTTAATGCGTCTGTCTCTAGTATTATAACATAGTTAGGTAGGGGTTTGAATCCTGCAAACAGTGGGTGTGTGTGTGTGTGTAGTTTCCTCCTTTTTGGAGACTGGGAAAACTCACTAAAAGAGGTGCATTCCTCTTTGGAAAGACTGATGATGTCACCATCCTACAAATACAGCCGGAGAAGGGAAACCAGCCAGTAAAGCAAATAGCGCGCCCTGTTAATATGTCTCTCTCTAGTATCATAACTTAGTTAGGTAGGGGTTTGAATCCTGCAAATGCTGACTGTGTGTGTGTCACTGTTGGTCAATGCGGTGTGGGTTTTGCTTTTACTATGATATGACATAGTATGATTACAACAGTAAGTGCATTGCACACATCAGATATCTGAGTGGCAAATATATAGGTCTACATGTTTCCTCAATCAGTACATAGGTGTGAAGCCTGCATACTACATGAATACATTTGTTTCTATTGACAGGTTGTGCCACTGCTTCTCAGATCATAGGTCACATATGTATGTATGTGACAAAGCCGTCCACTGTCGTGTTCTGTGGCACACACACCCATGACAGTTACTTAAGAGTAGTGTGAGTGAGGGTATATGCCTGGGGTATATGTCAGACATGGTCATACTCAACAAAGTCTGCCAAGAATGGACAGTCTTTATAGGTGTACGACTGCCTTGTGGATATGCATTCAGGCCTCTAATGTCTTAAGTGATACACCTTGGGACTCCACAATACCTATGGATATGTGAATACCAAGGGACACATGACATAAAATGGGTCTGTATGTACACAATGGTACCCAACATACATGTTGAGGGCTACCACCTGTGTGGTACTGACGGGATAGTATGTATAGTACATGAGGATAACTATGCCATAGTCGGCTTAGTGCTATACAGCATGTATCAGACATCAGGTATCTGTCTGTATGATACCCTTGTGTAGGATATGCGTCCCATCCAGGGAATGCATTGTAGGCCAATCTATGCATTCCCAGATTTGGATTGACACATCCCTAGTGTGTCTGCATGTACCTAAGGGGGCTATATGACAAACAAGTGTGGTCACAGTAATGGGTGGCGGTCATTACCACTGGTTAGTGTTATAGTGTAGCACGGGAAGGATCCAGTTGATACTGGGTTCCCTACTACTGTGTGTCATTTGTCAGGACATCATCCAATGATTGCTTATAGTCATGCTGTTGAGGTTGTGTATACTACCAGACCACAAATCATTGACAGATATTAACGGTATCACCCACAGCATAGTGTCAACCCATGTCATACACACGTCTACCCATGTTAGTACATAACTGTAGTAGAATGCATACTGGCCATTGAAAGATGCTATGAGATGTTAATGTGTACAACAGGGTATGCCACACATCCCATGTGTCCACTATGTGTGTACATCCAGACAGTGCACACCCACCATGTTCACAGATGCACACTTGCTAATCTGTACTGCACACATCACACACATACTGTCCACTCACTAACACATGCTAGCAACACATTACACTTCAGCCAAGTGCCACATGGGTGGATAATACATACTCAGACCTAACAGTGGTGTAAACAATGCTACACTGACAATCAGAGCTTTGATGCATAATGTCTGCTCAGATATATCTACAAGGATGAAGTTACACTTCCTTTTTGACAACTTGCTATTATTGCTACACTTCTATAGTGTCACCCTGTGCATCAGCACCATGTTAGCCTGTCTCTCTGTCAATAATGCAGATGACAGGAGGCGGCACAAGTATCATCATATGCACAGGGTGTTTTGTTGTTTGCCAGAGTCTGACATTGACCCATCCAATCGACATGTCTGTGTGTGTGTGTGTGTGTGTGTGTGTGTGTGTGTGTGTGTGTGTGTGTGTGTGTGTGTGTGTGTGTGTGTGTGTGTGTGTGTGTGTGTGTGTGTGTGTGTGTGTGTGTGTGTGTGTGTGTGTGTGTGTGTGTGCGTGTGTGTGTGTGTGTGTGTGTGTGTGTGTGTGTGTGTGTGTGTGTGTGTGTTTGTGTGTGTGTGTGTGTGTGTGTGTGTGTGTGTGTGTGTGTGTGTGTGTGTGTGTGTGTGTGTGTATGTGTTGGGGGGACAACAGTACAGCATGGGCCAATGTTGATGTAATGTGTGTTTGTATGTGTGAGCCCTAGTTGTTTGCTTAATGTGTATGTGTCTGCATGCACACAGTTCCACCATGTGGCTGCCATATATGGTAGTTTGTGGGACAGCCACAGACTGTACCTGCTAGGCTGTACAGATCACTGTCTCTGGCCATGGACACAGTACCTGTGCCTGGCAGGGGTGCTACGGACAGTATCGGGTACCAATCCTGACTGGGTACTGTCATCAGAGGCAGAGGTATGACGACTGGACCCATGTCCCTGCTGGGACTGGCCAGAGCCACGTGCACATGGTCTACTGGGATGGTCAATGGACAGGCCAGCCCCAGCATTGCTGGGGCTGGTACTGCCACTACGGGAGCGGCTGTGAACTGTGGGCTGTCTGCGATCACTGCCAGTTGTTGCTGTTGCTGGCATGCATCCACGTTGATGTCACAACCATCCCGCATGGTCCTGGCTCAAGGAAGACATGTTGTGGAGGGCATCTATTGTCTCCACTCAGCATCTATCAATGACCTCGGTGTAAGTCCAGATGGCACTGGCAAGGTCACGGATGCTGTCATTGATAGCAGTGTAATGTGCTCTCTGCGCCCTAAGTCTCTGCCTGGTGTACCGTTCCATTAGTGCCTGAGCCTGCATTACAGCCCAGAACATACTGGTCATCATAAGACCTGTGAGGGCACGCCTGCCAGGGGCAATACAACCAGTGGTGCTCTCCCGAGAACCCCTGGACCTCCGCCTATGTGGTACCATTTCGGGTCTACGGCTATGGCTGCTGTGAGGGATGCAAGTGCCATGGGTACCACACTCTCCTGGTCAATGCCAACTGTATGCTGTCCCTCGTATATGGCCATTGGTGGTGAGGGATGTATTGACAGTATGAGTGTGCGCATAGATGGGGATTGAATGCTATGTACTGTTGATTGGTGAACCAATCACAGACCCTGTCAAATCTCCCTGTGCCAAAATACATGTGTCATCATCACCACTATTCATGGCAGTGGCTTCAGGTCACCTGCTGGTTTTGCCAACCCCTAACTCAGCACCTGTGAGAGGAAGACAGAAAACACACTTTACGGTCTGCACATGTACACATGCACACATGCACACAGGAACACATGCACACTCCTCACTACAGCAGATACGCTGACACAACAGCAATCCAAAACATACTCAATAGTGGTTGAAGGTGGGTGACAGTATCACAAGGTAAACAGTCACGTCACACATGTCAGCATGCAGAATATGTGCTGATCAAGTCCATGCAGTATGAGTGTAGACAGCCATAGTTAATGACAGTGTACATGGCTGTGGTGCATGTGTGTACATGTTCAGTGATTGCCTACACCCTGGAACACAATGTGTACAAGGACACAACATTTATGTGCAAGTATTATAAGCTCTGCAATGTCCTGTGTACCATCACTCATAGGTATACATACCATGGCTGCATGTGTTACCTATGTGTCACATGAATTTCCATGCCTGAATGCAGTGTCTGTGTCTGTAGCAGATAATTGTGGACACAGGTGTAGCAAATGCATGCTATGTACACACACGGGATGAGTGGTGCATGTATACATGATGGAATACCAATCCTGGACATGGCCATTGTGCAGTGGTTATGGTGAGTGCGGGTCATATTCCAGAAATGCCAGTGCCAGCCATGACCATGACTGCAACATTCAACATCATACATACCCAATGTGTGTCATGTGACCTATATACCCAATATAATTCCAGGACAAATATGTGTCACTTTGTACAGAATGCGACTGCTATGCATATTGTGTATAGTTGCATATGTTTGCACACACACAACATGCTATGCATAATGTGTATAGGTTCATATGTGTACACACACACAACATGGAGGTGCAAAGCAATGACAGCTATGTGTAGTACTGTGGTCACTGTAACTGTATGGGGTGTAGTACCATTAGCCATCATCATCATGCATCATGTGGTCACTCAAGGCCACTAAAGTGTGCTAGACCACCGCCTAGCATGCTGTACCTGAACCGCAGTGCCGTGGCTAAGTTCACAATTACACAGCCATGTTGCACAAGGGTGTGTGAGGTGCCCAGTAGGGAGCATTGCCTAACATGACTGTGTTATGTGTTGAAGAGTGTTGCACAGCCCCATGCTAGGCCCCTACCCCTCAGGTATATTATGTGTGGTGTGTGGATGACATGTGAGATACTGAAGTGTGACCTGGCAGCGGGTGTCCGGTTACACTATGTGTAGCATGTTGTGGTGTACTGCGTATGACAAACGTGTTATGTTGTGTACATGTGTGTCAACTATGCCTATCCAATGTGCAGTACAGTGTTGCCACATTTGTGTCTGGTGCTCTGTGCATTGCATGTGATTGAGGCAGCTACTGACTTTACTGAGATGTTTAACATCTCACAGCAAACATGCACAGCATGCCTTATGCATAGGTGTGTTATGTGTACATGGCCTACACCTCACCTATGACATGCACATTTCAATACACACTCACCAGCATGTATCGTCTGCCCTGCTGTCACACCAGAGGGACCTACAAGAATATGACACAGTTTGTCAGTGGCCATAACTGTGGCATTGCTACTGTGAGTGTGCTAAGCTACAGTAGAACAACAGGCATAGGTGTATGGATACTATTCAAAATATCAGTATTGCACACAATAGGCAGCACAACTGCTAAACACAGTACACATCTCACATATGCATAATCTAACAATACAGGTAACAGTAGTGTACAGCTAGGGCATGTTACCTGCACGATCCATGTCACCATGATGGGTGGCTCCGGCCTCCATGATGACACATGTGTGATGTTGTTGCTGCTGTAGGCCAGGAGCCACCACACTTAGGAGCAGTTCCTCCACTCTGGTGAGGGGGGGGGATGTATGGCCACCCCACTACCTGTGGCAAGCTGTTGTCTATGGATATCAGATGCACGCCGCCAGACATGTCTAATTAAATCACTGCAGTGATGGCGTACCTGCTCATATGTCCAGTTATGCATGCCTATGTCATTTACCCAACGAACAAGTTCTTGCCACAGTGCAGTACGCTCATGCTTCTGCTGTCTGGCCCTGGAAAACAGCAGGGTATAGTTCTAAGCCAGGCTGTGGTGGATTTCCTGTTCCTCTGCGGCTGTGTAGGAGAGATTCCTTTGATGAGCCATAAGCCTGGAAGACAAGTAAACGATATGTGTGAGCAAGTCATGTGGCACACTTAACATTATACAGTACAGATATCAGTTAACTGCCATATATAGCATCTGTTCAACTGTCAGAGGATACACACATTCAATACCACATATCAGTGCTCAGCCCACAACTGACTGACAGTGCCTGCCACACTCCATATAGCAAACCAGTAAACACCAGTACTCGGCACACTGTTTGGGATCCAATGCACAGCCTCGCCACAGGGGTACATATCAAGCTAATGCATGAAGAAATATGTCATCCATTGCAATGAATGTGAAGTACAGTTACAGTATAACCAGTAACCCACCCTAGTCGTTGATGCCATACCCCTACCTACCATATGTGCACAGTTGTTAATATAGCTGGCATACTGCTGTAACAGAGTATACATGTTGCTAGGTACACACACAAACCCTGCAACACACATGTGATTGCGGACATGGTACAGGCATCATTACACACACAGCAGACATTCATACAACACACAAATGTATGCTGACACAGATGAGCATTTCCTGTGTACCTTACAGTACTGTGTGCTCCTACTT